>NC_090273.1:133618625-133918625 GCF_040414725.1 Anabrus simplex
GAGAGATGTATTCACTTTCGCGAGTGTCTCTGGTGAGTGACAGTGTAATCTGTCCTGTGTCAATGAAGAGAAGTGTTCGAAGATGAACACACATATCCAGTCCCCGAGCCAGAGGAATTAACCATGCGTAGATAAATTCCCCGGCTCGGCCGGGCATTGAACCAAGAACCCTTTGAACAGAAGGCTAGTAGTCTGACCATTCAGTCAAGTTGCCCTATTATTATTATTATTATTATTATTATTATTATTATTATTATTATTATTATTATTATTAGCCTGCGTGACTCAGGCGGCAACGGGACGGCCTCTCACTGCTGGGTTTCGTGGTTCTAATCATAGTCACTCCAGGTGAGATTTGTGTTGGACAAAACGGAGTCAGGACAGATTTTTCTGCGGATACTCCGGTTCTTCCTCTCATCTTTCATTCCAGCAACACTCTCCGGTATCATTTCATCTGTCAGTCATTAATCATTGCCCCAGAGGAGTGCGACAGGCTTCGGCAGCCGACACAACTGCTATCCTCGCCGTTAGAAGGGGGCTTCATTCATTTCATTCCTGGTCCGGTTGAATAAAGGCCGTGGATTTTCATTATTATTATTATTATTATTATTATTATTATTATTATTATTATTATTATGTAAAGTTCCTCCGACTCCGCTCGTAATCGGTAAACAATGTTGTGATTCAAATTGTAAGGTAGCCGGTTTTGTCCATCCCTGCTCCAGGGCTTCCTCGACGCAATTCCAATTACAACCTCCTTTTCTTACACGTGGTCTGTGTCAATAGTAATCTCACTTTTTTCTTGTTTGCCCAACAAATGCTCTTAATAATCCGGCCGAATCTTCTTCTTATGATGCTGGATACGGACCAACACGAATTATTTTCCAATCAAATGGTTCCTTGCTTGCTGGTACTGACGGAGGGACATGTACGATCAAACAGGGAATACAAATAACGCCGACTTGCGAGATTAAACAAAACAAAATCACAAGAAGCGAGACGATTATTTCTAGTTATTTCTTCTGGTGCGCACTGCTATGCAGTCGGATGAGTTTCTTTAGAAATAAACCACTAAAGAAAAAAAAGGACGTTTCGGGTTATTTAACATGAAACGCTTCAATGTGGTAAATATCATTTCAGAATGATTGATAGCAACAGAAACGGGTCTTAATCATATCAAATATATTGTAAAAAAAGTAGGTATAATAATATATAAAATGTACACTAGACAAAATTTGCCATCATTATAAGTTATCTCTTTTTTACATTAAGTGTATTAGGTTAGTTACGAATTATTTCCCATTCAAAAAAATTATTTTACGTTCGTAAACTCGAAATATAAATAGGCGATTATTGGTATAGCTCAGATTAGTAATCCCCATGCAATTAACAAAACGACTTTTGAAAAAAATAAATAGGTAGTTGTAGAGTAAAGGCCATCTCAGTCAATGGCCCATGCATTTCTTTGAGTATGTGGCGAGCTAACTGGCTCAGACGGTAGAGCGGTGGATTCTGAGCTCAGGATGGCCGGTTCAATATTGGATCAGCCTAGCAGTATTTGAAGGAGTTCAAAATATGCCAGCCTCTTGTCAGCATACTTATTGACACGTACAAGAACTCGTGTGGGACAAAATGATAAATCCCGCCGTCTCCAAAGCTTTTTTAAGTTTTACGTCGCACTGACACAGATAGGTCTTATGGTGATGATAGGACAGGAAAGAGCTAGGGATAGGAAGGAAGCGACCGTGGCCTTAATTATGGTGTGAAAATGGGAAATCACGGAAAACCATCTTCGGAGCTGCCGACAGTGGGGTTCGAACCAACAATCTTTCGGATCCAAGCTCACAGCTGCGTACCCCTAGCAGCAAGGCAAAATCGTCCGGTATTATTATTATTATTATTATTATTATTATTATTATTATTATTATTATTATTATTATTATTATTATTATTATTTGCAAATTAAAAGTTATTTTTTTGAAGATTTAATAGCTGTTGAAGGAACAAACGTATCTTAATAATTTGTAGTATATTTTTCCAAAATTATATTTCCATATTATTTTATACGGAGGCCGGGGAAGTATCGAGCAGCTTAAGGCGTAATTCTCCGGATTATTTGCTAGTATGAAATACAAATAAATGAAAAACTCCAACATTAGAATTGTTTGAAATTGAATATGATTAAATTTTAAGTTAATTGCGTATAAAGATAAACGCCTGTATCCAATATGAAATCAAATCCATTGGTGAAAGGTAAATCGTAAAGAAACCTGATCTCCTAGGAATGCAAAAATGCTTACTTATGCTGCATTGCACTTTTTAAATTTCGTGTCTCGAAATCCACTCATTCACTTCAATTTTCTTCAGTAGCAGTGTTTGCAGCACAGTAGTAATTGTTGCATTACTAATTACACTCGTATATGTACAGTACAAAAAAGAATTAGTTCATAAAGAAAGGGCAACAGTCACTTGTTTTCGAAATTGAGTTAACATTGAATTTCTCATCTTGAATGGTCATCAGATCGTTTTTATGAAGAAATGAGATAAGTCCAGCATCTCCTTCACTGTGATATTGTAATTGGAATGTTAGCGTTTTGTAAAGGAAGGGCATCGGTCCGGACTGGAGCCCTACTTTTATGAAATGCCCATAGAGGCGCTAGGTGTTTGTCGATTAACAGCGCGCTACTCTCTTGTTTTTATGAATTATTTTGAAGTCATTTGACTGTGTAACTGCATCTTTATTGTATACTGAAGTATTTTATTATTTTTCGTTACACAGAACCTATACAACTACATGTTTTATCATTCATTGATGACTTGAGCACATCAACTCTGCGTTCCCAGCAGGAAAGATACCTATTAAGAAGAAAATTGATGATCTGAAGAAACTGGTTGAGTATATACCTGATGAGTATCAGGAATACTTCACGGAGCTGACTTCTTGGCCTACTGTGAGAGGAGAAGATGACACTGAAGATGATTGGTAAAGTAGGACACGGAAGATTTCGTTTCATTTCAATAACTGTTCTGCATCTTGAGGCTAAACACTTTGTTATATTCTAACATTTTTCTGTGAACCAAAAAGGCCTTATGGAAACTTTGAGTGGTTGGATAAAGCTACTCAGCTGTACACCTATTTTATGAAGCCCACAAGATTTAAAAATCTGTATAATTCAACTACTGATGATAATTTCCTGAAATATGTTCAGAGGAATCCTAATGTGCATTCTCTATTTGACAGTAACCATTTTTACATTTCTATTATGATAGTAAAATGTCCATATTGTTTTTCTTGATTTCCCAACAATTAGCTAAAATGGACTGAAGCCCTTTCTTTATGAACAAATTCAAATATTGTTGCTAGGGAACACTCGCGAGAAAACTGCATTTCTACATCTGTCTTCCGAAGGTTTGCGCGTTGCCTGAGCAGGAAAGGTAAGGTAAGGGTTATTCTGCCCGAAGGCAGGTCCGAACCTCCGCAGAGGTGTTCCTGAGCCGGATTTTACGTGCGGTAGGGTGGCCAGTTCCTTTCCGCTCCTCCATTCCCTTACCCCCCACCAACAGCGCGTGGCAACCCATCCAACTCCTGACCACGCCCAATGGTGCTTTACTTCGGAGATCTCACGAGATCCGGCGTTTCAACACGGCTACGGCCGTTGGCTGAGCAGGAAACACAACACTTAAATGGTCGAATACTTGGGCTATTGTTAAGCGATGAAAATGCTACGAACAGTTCCCCGGCCATTGTTGACCGCTCGATTTTGCACTTCATCTGTAAACTTTACTCCGGAGGAGTTACGAGGTTTCATTTACCTAGCGAAGATGTATAGGCCTACAATGCATTATTTTTATTATTGGGGAACAGGGTGGTGAAGCAGTTTAGCTGCTTGTCTGTCCTCCCGAGGACAAATAAGTAGCACGACTGAACTTATTTACTTCATGTCGTTGCCTTTTTCTTCTCCCAAAATCTCTTCATCTTCTCGCTGTGGCTTTTCCTGCAATCTTCTGACCAATTTTTGTTGGTGGCAGTGCTTGGACGATGTGTAAAGCGGTGCTTGTCGACTAATTTACTGAACTTAGATCTGTCTAACACAATGTCATCTGTGATGCCCATTTCTTGAAGATCTTTTCCAACTTCGAGCAGCCAATTGTTATTACTTTCGTTGATAGGGAAAGGTTCAGAATTATTTTGGTCAATCTCTGACTACTCATTCTGAGAATATGTCTTTAAAATTTCAAACGTATTTTCCTAAATGTGCCTGAGATTTTCTCTGAGTGTCGGTACAGATCATGAGATTTCCTTATCATCCAGATTCCCCCTGAGCAGACTGGTCTAAATATTTTCCTTAAGATTTTTCTTTCTTGCTTTTCTACATCTTTAATTAACGATCTGCCCCCAATGCAAGGTTTGATTACAGTGTTATAATGTCTTAATTTTACATTTTGAGATATAGATTTTTTGTTTTTTTGCTATTTGCTTTACGTCGCACCGACACAGATAGGTCTTATGGCGACGATGGGACAGGAAAGGCCTAGGAATGGGAAGGAAGCGGCCGTGGCCTTAATTAAGGTACAGCCCCGGCATTTGCCTGGTGTGAAAATGGGAAACCACGGAAAACTATCTTCAGGGCTGCCGACAGTGGGGCTCGAACCCACTATCTCCCGATTACTGGATACTGGCCGCACTTAAGCGACTGCAGCTATCGAGCTCGGTGATTATAGATTTAAAAAAAATATTATATCTGTTCCAAGTGAGTCTGTATGCTCTTTGTAGTTTACAGACCCTTTCTATGTTTGCTTCGCGATTGAGTCCTGCAGGTCAGGTGACTGCTGCCAGGTATTTGAATTTAGACACTTGGGATATTTTGCCATGTTGGGTTTTCATTGGTTTTCCATCTAGGTACCGAAGAGGCCCTTCCATATAGTGAGTTTTCTGATATGAGATCTAGGGTCCTGTTTTGGATATAATTTCATAGAGTTTTTCAATGGATGCAGTCGCTTCCTGCCGGTTATTGGACAACACTGCTAAGTCATTATTATTATTGTTATTGATATTATTTGGCATCCAGCAACAATCATTTGTTCTTTTTTTTTTTTGCTATTGGCTTTATGTCGCACCGACACAGATATGTCTTATGGAGACGATGGGACAGGAAAGGGCTAGGACTGGCAAGGAAGCGGCCGTGGCCTTAATTAAGGTACAGTCCCAGCATTTTTCTGGTGTGAAAATGGGAAACCACGCAAAACCATATTCAGGACTGCTGACAATGGGGTTCGAACCCACTATCTCCCGAATACTGGATACTGGCCGCGACTACAGCTATCGAGCTCGGTTGTGTTCTTTCTAGTATAATCGCAATATACTCGTACTTCGGTGGTATGAAGGTAAAACAATTGGATCTTGGGGGTTCGCCGACCGAAAGGTTTGAATACCACTGCTCTACGATAAGGATTTTTGATTAGTTGAGTCAAAATAATTTTCTCGAAATAACATTACGCAAAATTAACCCACTCTTTCTTAACCTTGGAACTTCTCAACTGTATTTGATGTTCTTGCATACCATTGAACAGCTGAATGAATCTTAGGAAAAGACTTACTACACATTACTGTTCTGTATTGAAGTAACCGCAAGAAAGTTTACTACGCTCACTAAAAATGTTGAACCCTTAAACTTAACGGTTTTGTAAGGTTTTAACCTAATGGTATTAGCTTCCCAGCAACCGAACTGTAGTAATAACATTAAAGTCGTACGGAGATGTAAAATTTTGACTCAAAACAGAAACAAGTCCATTTCGACATTTTTCAGCTATCTGAATCTAACCAGACTCCTATGCGTATCACTCCACAAAAGTTTTAGCTTCATAATTAACATGTTAACATTCCACGTAAGTTCGCCACCAACCATCATTTGTTTGTTATCGCAGCACAAGATTTGGGAACGCACTCAAACTTTATGATTGTAATCATGGGCTATGTGAATGGCGGATAAATCTCGCTGGTGACACCTCACATCCTAATCGCATCGTTTGTATTCGGAGACTGCACGCCACCAAGGTGTCTGAGGGTCATTATGTCCAGGATTAGCCCCCATAAAACCGTTGATAGTGTCGGGAATTTTAAATGATAGATTGGGAGGAAGGCGTTTCTTACCCAAAAACCGCATAACAGATAGGCCCTTACATGATCGAAAACATTCAAACATTCAAATGAAATATTCTCTTTTTTCCGTCATTTTTAAGTACATAAATTTACCACATTGCAAACCATACTTTTCAGCCAAGAAAACAAAGATGTCCTAAAATGTCCAAAAAAAAAAAAAAAATAGATAGGGACTACTGCAACATTTATATGTATCTAGAAGGGAGAAATCTCGCTTCACTCCTTCGACCGATTTTCTGCGAAGGGCGTGAAAATGAAAGACTGCCCAGATCTTGCGAACCTAACAGTTGGGTTGGAAAAATCCACAGTTCTAGCCCTTCACGCAAGCAACTCAATGTTGAAAACATCCTAGGAATATGAGCTACGAATTTTAGGTAAATAAAATATAATTAAGAGAATATATTATTTATTTATTCCTGAAATTTAGAATTTTCTTAATAATCGTTATCCGGTCGATTAGATTAGCAATTTGCCTTTTCCTGCTACTACGAGCGCTAATGTGAGTCAATACATTGTTTCACTTATGCACCACTATGAGCGCTAATGTGAGTCAATGCAGAGTTTTACTTAAGCACCACTACGAGCGCTAATGTGAGTCAATGCATTGTTTCACTTAAGCACCATTACGAGCGCTAATGTGAGTCAATGCAGAGTTTTACTTAAGCACCACTACCAGCGCTAATATGAGTTAATGCATTGATTCACTTAAGCACCACTACGAGTGCTAATGTGAGTCAATGCATTGTTTCACTTAAGCACCATTACGAGCGCTAATGTGAGTCTATGGAGAGTTTTACTTAAGCCCCACTTCGGGCGCTAATGTAAGTCAATGCAGAGTTTTACTTAAGCACCACTACGAGCGGAAATGTGAGTCAATGCAGAATTTTACTTAAGCTCCACTACGAGTGCTAATGTGAGTCAATGCAGAGTTTTACTTAAGCACCACTACGAGCGCTAATTTGAGTCAATGCAGAGTTTTACTTAAGCACCACTACGAGCGCTAATGTGAGTCAATGCAGAGTTTTACTTAAGCACCACTACGAGCGCTAATTTGAGTCAATGCAGAGTTTTACTTAAGCACCACTACGAGCGCTAATGTGAGTCAATGCAGAGTTTTACTTAAGCACCACTACGAGCGCTAATGTGAGTCAATGCAAAGTTTTACTTAAGCAGCACTACGAGCGCTAATTTGAGTCAATGCAGAGTTTCACTTAAGCACCACTACGAGCGCTAATGTGAGTCAATGCATTGTTTCACTTAAGCACCATTACGAGCGCTAATGTGAGTCAATGCAGAGTTTTACTTAAGCAGCACTACGAGCGCTAATTTGAGTCAATGCAGAGTTTTACTTAAGCACCACTACGAGCGCTATCTGAGTCAATGAAAAGTTTTACTTAAGCACCACTACGAGCGCTAATCTGAGTCAATGCAGAGTTTCACTTAAGCACCATTACGAGCGCTAATGTGAGTCAATGCAGAGTTTTACTTAAGCACCACTACGAGCGCTAATGTGAGTCAATGCAGAGTTTCACTTAAGCACCACTACGAGCGCTAATGTGAGTCAATGCAGAGTTTTACTTAAGCACCACTACGAGCGCTAATGTGAGTCAATGCAGTGTTTTACTTAAGCACCACTACGAGCGCTAATCTGAGTCAATGCAAAGTTTTACTTAAGCACCACTACGAGCGCTAACGTGCGTCAATGCAGAGTTTTACTTAAGCACCACTACGAGCGCTAATCTGAGTCAATGCAGAGTTTTACTTAAGCACCACTACGAGCGCTAATGTGAGTCAATGCAGTGTTTTACTTAAGCACCACTACGAGCGCTAATCTGAGTCAATGCAAAGTTTTACTTAAGCACCACTACGAGCGCTAACGTGAGTCAATGCAGAGTTTTTCTTAAGCACCACTACGAGCGCTAATCTGAGTCAATGCAAAGTTTTACTTAAGCACCACTACGAGCGCTAATTTAAGTCAATGCAGAGTTTTACTTAAGCACCATTACGAGCGCTAATGTGAGTCAATGCAGAGTTTTACTTAAGCACCACTACGAGCGCTAATGTGAGTCAATGCAGAGTTTCACTTAAGCACCATTACGAGCGCTAATGTGAGTCAATGCAGAGTTTTACTTAAGCACCACTACGAGCGCTAATGTGAGTCAATGCAGAGTTTCACTTAAGCACCACTACGAGCGCTAATGTGAGTCAATGCAGAGTTTTACTTAAGCACCACTACGAGCGCTAATTTGGGTCAATGCAGAGTTTCACTTAAGCACCACTACGAGCGCTAATGTGAGTCAATGCAGAGTTTGACTTAAGCACCACTACGAGCGCTAATTTGAGTCAATGCAGGGTTTCACTTAAGCACCACTACGAGCGCTAATGTGAGTCAGCAGAGTTTTACTTAAGCACCACTACGAGCGCTAATTTGAGTCAATGCAGAGTTTTACTTAAGCACCACTACGAGCGCTAATGTGAGTCAGCAGAGTTTCACTTAAGCACCACTACGAGCGCTAATCTGAGTCAATGCAGAGTTTTACTTAAGCACCACTACGAGCGCTAATTTGAGTCAATGCAGAGTTTTACTTAAGCACCACTACGAGCGCTAATTTGAGTCAATGCAGAGTTTCACTTAAGCACCACTACGAGCGCTAATTTGAGTCAATGCAGAGTTTTACTTAAGCACCACTACGAGCGCTAATGTGAGTCAATGCAGAGTTTTACTTAAGCACCACTACGAGCGCTAATCTGAGTCAATGCAGAGTTTTACTTAAGCACCACTACGAGCGCTAATTTGAGTCAATGCAGAGTTTCACTTAAGCACCACTACGAGCGCTAATGTGAGTCAATGCAGAGTTTTACTTAAGCACCACTACGAGCGCTAATGTGAGTCAATGCAGAGTTTCACTTAAGCACCACTACGAGCGCTAATGTGAGTCAGCAGAGTTTTACTTAAGCACCACTACGAGCGCTAATGTGAGTCAATGCAGAGTTTCACTTAAGCACCACTACGAGCGCTAATGTGAGTCAATGCATTGTTTCACTTAAGCACCATTACGAGCGCTAATGTGAGTCAATGCAGAGTTTTACTTAAGCACCACTACGAGCGCTAATTTGAGTCAATGCAGAGTTTTACTTAAGCACCACTACGAGCGCTAATTTGAGTCAATGCAGAGTTTCACTTAAGCACCACTACGAGCGCTAATTTGAGTCAATGCAGAGTTTTACTTAAGCACCACTACGAGCGCTAATCTGAGTCAATGCAGAGTTTCACTTAAGCACCATTACGAGCGCTAATGTGAGTCAATGCAGAGTTTTACTTAAGCACCACTACGAGCGCTAATGTGAGTCAATGCAGAGTTTCACTTAAGCACCACTACGAGCGCTAATGTGAGTCAATGCAGAGTTTTACTTAAGCACCACTACGAGCGCTAACGTGAGTCAATGCAGAGTTTTACTTAAGCACCACTACGAGCGCTAATCTGAGTCAATGCAAAGTTTTACTTAAGCACCACTACGAGCGCTGACGTGAGTCAATGCAGAGTTTTACTTAAGCACCACTACGAGCGCTAATCTGAGTCAATGCAGAGTTTTACTTAAGCACCACTACGAGCGCTAATGTGAGTCAATGCAGTGTTTTACTTAAGCACCACTACGAGCGCTAATCTGAGTCAATGCAAAGTTTTACTTAAGCACCACTACGAGCGCTAACGTGAGTCAATGCAGAGTTTTACTTAAGCACCACTACGAGCGCTAATCTGAGTCAATGCAAAGTTTTACTTAAGCACCACTACGAGCGCTAATTTAAGTCAATGCAGAGTTTTACTTAAGCACCACTACGAGCGCTAAT
This sequence comes from Anabrus simplex, assembly GCF_040414725.1. Taxonomy (NCBI): domain Eukaryota; kingdom Metazoa; phylum Arthropoda; class Insecta; order Orthoptera; family Tettigoniidae; genus Anabrus; species Anabrus simplex. The sequence continues at coordinate 133,628,636 of NC_090273.1, forward strand.
GTGAGTCAATGCAGAGTTTTACTTAAGCACCACTACGAGCGCTAATGTGAGTCAATGCAGAGTTTCACTTAAGCACCATTACGAGCGCTAATGTGAGTCAATGCAGTGTTTTACTTAAGCACCACTACGAGCGCTAATGTGAGTCAATGCAGAGTTTCACTTAAGCACCACTACGAGCGCTAATTTGGGTCAATGCAGAGTTTCACTTAAGCACCACTACGAGCGCTAATGTGAGTCAATGCAGAGTTTGACTTAAGCACCACTACGAGCGCTAATTTGAGTCAATGCAGAGTTTCACTTAAGCACCACTACGAGCGCTAATGTGAGTCAATGCAGAGTTTTACTTAAGCACCACTACGAGCGCTAATCTGAGTCAATGCAGAGTTTTACTTAAGCACCACTACGAGCGCTAATGTGAGTCAATGCAGAGTTTCACTTAAGCACCACTACGAGCGCTAATGTGAGTCAATGCAGAGTTTTAGTTAAGCACCACTACGAGCGCTAATTTGAGTCAATGCAGAGTTTCACTTAAGCACCACTACGAGCGCTAATGTGAGTCAGCATAGTTTTACTTAAGCACCACTACGAGCGCTAATGTGAGTCAATGCAGAGTTTCACTTAAGCACCACTACGAGCGCTAATGTGAGTCAGCAGAGTTTTACTTAAGCCCTTATTACTACATTCGGTGTGGGCCTTTTTCAAAAAAATGCCAGAGGAACACATTAGAGAAATAATTATGTTAATAAGTTAATTTGGCTGGGATTTGAATAAAAAAGGAAACGAATAAGGAAACAATCAATTTTAGGTAATTTCTCCAGAACTGCATTTAGGCCGGAAGTGATTTTCGAAATTTGTTCCTACAGTTTGATAGAGTTATCCAGACTCACAATTTGAGTCTTTAGCCTTTCAAATTTTGGCAAAATTTAGGAAGTTGCTTAATTTTACGTCTTTCGCATTATGGTGTCCCCTACTTTCTCTGCTAAGAAATGTTTTGAGCATTAAAACAAGAGTTTACCACAGGTGGTCGGATAAGATAGATGAAGGTGAGGTGCCCGACACAAGTAAGTGGAAGCAATGTGGGACTCATGTAGAGCTTTTTACGACAGGCAAGGAATTCCGTGGCTGTATTCTACCACCCCCACACAGGGGATGAATTTCCTTATGGTGGTAGGATTATTATAACGACTATGGCTACCCATAGTGAGGTATTTACTTTATAATTAAGTGTTTGTTTGTTGCGAATATTCGCAATGAATTACAGCACGGTTTGTAAGATTAAATATTACGTACGTATGCATCACAAACTGCTGAACGGATAATATTACAATTTGTGTTTTACCGGAAAGTGGCAGGCACGCTACCCCTACACCACGGGGCCGGCACATAATTATATACATATTCCCGAACTACAAATTCTTCTTATACATCCTAACTTAACAAATTCACATGATTTTCACTACTGTACTTGATATAACAACACATTTTATATTAAAGTTTCCTAACCTAAAATCGGAAGGTCGATATTTACAAATATTTCCTGACCTAAAATCGGGGATCGTACTTTTTTAAGGTTCCAGTATGTACAAGCTAACACGTCTCTCATAATCAACGGCATATAACGCGTCCTTGAAAAGGAAAACGTAAGTATGACCGGGCGTCGGGACAGTAACTACTATATAAGTGCGACCCCATATGGGGTGCGTGTACATGTACAATTCCTAATGACCAAAACGACCTCATAGGGGGTCGCAATATTGTACCTAATATTGGTGATAAGGCTCTCACTGAAGTCCGCCCGAAACAAACGTTGATCGTTACTGGTTCATATAGTTCTCGAAAAAATAGCACAATTCTGAACGGCCTAAAAACCTAGTAATCTCAATACCAACCCGATTTCTTTATTTGTTAAGTTTATACGCTGAACTTTTTAACAAAATGAAAATCTACTAATTTCAATCCACTGTTTCCATGGTAAGGGATCCATCAATTGTATTACGGTTTTATAGATATGAAGAAAAAATTATGAACTAAAATATAGTGACATAAAAAATACCTAAGTTCAAAACTAGTATTTAATTCTTAAATCCGAAATTAGTGAAAAGTGGCCAGTCCAGAGGATTAAAATGTATGAAAGTGAGCAAGACAATCATTGGACTACCTGGGAACTAAACACCGGAGCCTCAAGGTAAGAGTCATATACTCTACTCCTACACCAATGAGGCCTCAATAGTTTTCAGGATGACAAAACAATATTATTTCTTAATCAGCCCCTTTATTTGACCTTGTTATCTCCCTGTTTCTCCTCTGATATTTCTTTCTTGCTACTCCCTGGTGTAGGAATCTGTCTTCCGATGAGCAAAGCTAAATTGGCTCAGTTTCTTCTCTGAAAGAGCTAAGATGACTTCCTGACGACTTGGCAAAGTGGCGTCTAAATTTTACGATCTCCAGAGACTGCTAACCACATTTTCGAGGGAGATGTTCGGTTGTCCTGTGACTCTACATCCCGCGTGTGCCAACGACGTGGAACACGTTTTAATAGAAATCATATGGCATAACCAGCATTCCTCGGGGAGACTGCGCGATGCAAATTATCGTTGTTAAAGAAGGGGTTGAGAAGGGGGTGGGGTGCGGGAAGAGACGAGAGGATTGGTTTAAATTCCTATTTAACTAAATATTACAGCAAGGGATGAAAAGGTATTCAGTGAGAGCCTACAACTAAGGGACATTATTCTGCTAATATCTTCGCTATAATGTTCGGGATCTCCGCTCAGGAAATAACATTACCAGACGTGGGATTCAGTTAGTTACTTCTACTTAGCGGAAGTCTTCAGAATCATCGATTTATTTAGGTACAGCATTGTGGGTAGGTAGAAACAACATCACCATGGATTCAAAAAGTAGTCTAGTATTCATGCCGCATTATTATTATTATTATTATTATTATTATTATTAATAATATAATTATATAATATAATATAATTATTAATATAATTATATAATTATATAATATAATTATTAATATAATTATATAATTATATAATATAATTATTAATATAATAATAATAATAATAATAATCTTATGGCCTCAGCTACCATGTGCAAACATTTTAATTTGACGCCATCTGGCTGCTTGCTCGTCGATTACGACGTTTCGCTTTACTCTAGGTCTACTTGATGGCAGAGTAAAGTGAATCTCTCTTGGGCACCTAATAATAATGTCCATGGTAGAGAAAAAATGACAGATATTTACAGTCATTAGACAAAAATGGCACAACTTCTCTCCCATTAAGGCATAGGATGAAAGCTAAGAAATACATTCAAGCGACGGCATCATCAAATTCCCTGGAGGAAAGTAGTTCAGACGGAAATCATTCGGTTTCTTGGATCTCTTTAGCAGAGTGATGGCGCATCAGTGATGAAGTGCAAGCAAGGTTGAGTGTAAGCTGCATGCGGTGGAAGGAAGTCATAGATGTCCCTCGTAACCAAAATAATGCCACTTCTACTCAAGTAAAAGATATATTGGTCAGTGGTACTGCCGACCATTTGCACTGTATGGAGTTGAATATAGACAAGCCGACGAAACCCCTGAAAACTACCTTCACTCAATAAAAATCATAATGCTCCGCTGGGTGATGGGTATTTCCCGTATGAACCATGCCAGGAACGACAGGATTTGGTTCTGGGTACTGTATCAATTGCGGAAGAAATGATAGAGAAGCCCCTCCGACGGTTGTTAATGTGCGGAATGCAGCGTCTGTAAGAGCTGTCAGATCCGTCCTCCACCATTTCGACGTCGAAGGCGAATGGCCCTGAAGAAGACTGAAGCAGCACTGGCTGAATGCAATGAATTCAGTTTTGAAGTACGTCGATCTGAAACCCAATCACGGAAAATGGCGTTCACTGACCCTCAAAGTGGATCGTACTTCAGCAGGGCAATTCTAAAAATAATAATAATAATAATATGATGGTGATGATTTACTGTCAAGCATTAGAAAGCAAAACAGACCCAATTGTATGTATTGGTCACAGATGTTGATCCATCCACCACAGGGACTCCTGGCTCTTCCTATTGCAATTTGGCCGTCACCCGATCTTTCACTCTCGTTATTAAACGTTCTGTTCGTCATTCCCCAGACGGCTGAATGTTGAGCACTCGATTTGGGAGTATTCCCTCTGCCCTAACCGATGCAGTCTTTTCAGGATAAAATGTGTTTTAACAGTGCCTAGGCCCCGTAGTGATTACAGCAGCAGTAGATTAGAAGTCAAATTAATATGGCTGGTTGAAAGTGTAGTCTGGTCCTATCTTCCTTGACACGTTGAGTGCTACAGGGGACACCAGTACCGAGCAGTGGCTATGCTTTTTGAGTCACGCAGCTAACATCCGGGAGATAGTAGGTTCGAGCCGCACTGTCGGCAACCATGAAGATGGTTCTCCATGGTTTCCCATTTTCACACCAGGCAAATGACGGGGCTAATTAAGGACACGGTCGCTTCCTTTCTACTCCTAGGTGTTTATATCCCATCGTCGCTATAAGACCTACCTCTGACGGTGCGGCATAAGGCAAATTGTTTGTAGGAGGCACCGGAGACTATTTTTTAACTTCCTGTTAGGCCACAGTGGACAAGGGTGTTCGCTTATAGAGGGTACATATAAAGTTTCGGCCCATAGAGCAATTAAAAAATTTATCGGCGCCCAACATGTTAATGTAACGAGAGCAACGTAACTTCTTGCGGTTTTAAACGGCTCGGTCCCTAATATTTATGCAAATCTCATAGCAGAACTGTTGTCCGGGCTAGAGTATACTTATAACTTATAAATGCCTAAAAACCCATGATCTAACAATGATCCACTGGTGTTCCAATTATTTCAAAAAAATTCAGGTAACAATAATGTTATGGACCTGTGATAGCATCTCTTTCATGCAGATGCACTGCTTGACCGTTATAATGCTTGTCTTGATTCAGTCCTGAAGTACCACAAATCTGTTGTACAAAATAGTCAGTTCCTCTGTTCACATCTGAACAAACAAGGCTAAAACTAAAATCCACCTTCTTACAAGTAAAGGCCCTTGGAGTAGTGGAAGGTGAAGGTTTCGATTCTTCGTAAACTTTACACTAAGTTGAATCGAGTAGTTAGCTCTATGTCCAGCCTTATTTGTCCCCAGTAATTAACCTGATTCTCATTTTTGTAGTAGGCTGAGTGAACCTCATTGCCATGCACCTCACCAGAAGTGGCTATATCGGCTCTACATTTTTCGACTTCCTGACGGGAAATTGAACCCACGTTCTTTTGGGTGGTCCGAGTCTTTTATTGAAACATGAGTTGGACAATAGTTCCTCGTCCCACCTTGGCAAGAGTCTTAAGACAGGCTGCATACGGTCCTTTGTGGAACTCGATATGATCCAGGAAGGCCTTTGTCCACCTTTTCGGACACTCGCCATATTAAACAGTCGGTCAGCAAACACTCACTGCTCTGGTTACAGACAAACCACATCTCCGAGTGCTTTGATCTATCCTCTCGAGAGGAAGCCCCACATGTAAGAACAAGGTGTGGTGAAAGGTGATATTAGCGAGTTCACCCCGCATACCTTATGTCCTCTTCACGAGTGCTTCAAAATTATTTCGATATTCAACTCCTAAGAACTTAAAAATTACCCGCTATGCCAGGTAATCAAAGGGACAGCCTCAACCCTTCATTATGTTTCGTCTTGCACAGTTTGAGCCCTTTGGACGTTGCTGAAGTGGTTAAGGTGAGTGAACAATCCTGATCTGATCCCAATCTTTTAAATCCTTTTATTCTGTTTAATTTTATTTTAGTTATTTCTGTTTTAGTATTATTATTATGTACCCGCTCTTCGCACGGGAATTGGTAATCGATTTCACGATTCCTAAATGAATTTATGCGAAGTTATATCCCTCTATTCAAACATTTCATACAGCATGTTAAACTGATAATAATAATAATGGCGTACGGCTTTTAGTGCCGGGAGTGTCCAAGGACAAGTTCGGCTCGCCAGATGCAGGACTTTTGATTTACACCCGTAGGTGACCTGCGCGTCGTGATGAGGATGAAATGATGATGAAGACGACATATACACCCAGCCCCGGACCAGCGGAATTAACCAATTATGGTTAAAATTCCCGACCCTGCCGGGAATCGAACCCGCGACCCCTGTGACCAAAGGCCAGCACGCTAACCATTTAGCCATGGAGCTGGACGTTAAATTGATATTCTTCTACAAAAGCACGTGGCAGTAACATGAAGTACGATAAAGCTGAGCAAAGAGGAGACAGAATGGCGCAGATCACAGAGTTTATTGAACGATACAGCCCTGGTCCGAAGTTGTGAATTATTCTCCCTATTTCTCGACTACATATTGTTGTTCATCTGAAACCGGGGGTGGCGCTGTGGTAAAAGACTCATGAAACCAATCGTTGACCATAACCTCTCTATTATCTGTTCTATCGAAAAGAGTAAAATGGATTCTCAGTTCATTTAACTCAACTTGAAATAACATGGCAGCCTGTGACATAGTCTATTAATTATATCTCCCTGGTTATCCTCTTACTGAAAAGGCGCACATAAAAAAAAAACCTTTTAGAAATTGGTTTCCTTGAAGGCTGGTAGTTTTGCATTAAGGCTGGTCATGTATATTTTGTGGGAGGGTAAAATCACTGTTTCTACTTCCTATAATATTGCCCAAATACCTACCCAAGGACAGATATACAGTTTGGTAGAAATATATAGAGTAGTTTCCCAGTTATAAGAACTCAACAAAGGAACAAACAAACAAATCCACAAAAAAAAGCTATTAAAAAGTCCGCTCGAACTTAGACTGGAAAACGATTCATTAATGATATCTCCCTTATTAATCCTCGTGTCGAAAAGATGCATATGGGAAACAAAATTAGAAACTGATTTCCATTAAGTTTGGTTGTGTATATTTTGTGGGAGTGCAAAATCACGGTTTCGGTTTCGTACAAACCCCCAGTTAATTCATGGATTTAGAAACAATATTGGCACAAAAACAGTTGGATTCTAAATATCAAGTTTGGTAGAAATATATCCAGCAGTTTTCAAGTTATAAGAACTCAGACAAACAGACAAACAGACAAACAGACAAACAGACACTAAGGCTAAAAAACATGCAGATGGTCATTATTACGCCTGAAACGGATAACCGAATGAAAATTTCGCCAAAATAGTCAGTGTACAGACATACGATTGTTACTAATTTATTTATGTAGATATAAACGGGATGGTAAATATATATAGAGTAACACATAGTAACACATTTTCAATCGGGAATTTGCATAAAAGACAAGGTATACTTTGTACCAGCTAAAAGTGTGCAATGGACAGGTAAAGTAAAACAATCTATTGGGTTTAAAGTACATTAACCAAAGATGACTTCTACTCATTGGTGATTTTAGGCATAAACTGCAATGTCACTCATCAAATAGTTATGCAAGTGGAGTGTCTAGCAGAATTCGGCATTTTTGTCCGGTATTGTGTCCCTACTCCTGAACAGCAACCCTATGATTTCGACCAATTTTTTTAAAGGTTGTATGCTTGCTTGTAAATTGTGATTGTGGTCACATATACTTCCTTCTTCTTACGATCATCATCGTTGTGATTGGAAGTGGACGGTTCGATCAACGTTACATCCTACATTGTTGTCTTTGTAGGCAGTCATAATGATCTTTCGAGTGCTTCCATTCTCTGGCAAACTATAGATCTCTTCGATGAATTCGGTTCTTCTGAAGACCTGGGCGATGGTGGTTTATATTTGATTATTCCCGGCGATGCGCAGTTTCGCCGTGCTGGCAAGGGTATTTAGAGGATGTGAGTAGCCTTCGTGGCTCAGACGGCAGCTCATCGGCCTCTCACAAATCTCCATGTGAGATTTGTGCTGGACAAAGCGAAGGCGGGACAGGTTTTTCTCCGGGTACTTCTGTTTTCCCTGTCATATTTAATTCCAGCAACATTGTCCAATATCATTTCATTTAATCTGTCATTCATTAATCATTGGCCCAGAGGAGTGCGACAGGCTTCAGTAGTCGGCACAATTCCTATCCTCGACGCTAATGGCGGCTTCATTCATTCCATTCCTGATCCGGCCGAATGATTGGAAACAGGCTGTGGCTTGAAGTAGTGAAGTAGGTGTGTAAGTGACAGGTAATCTAGCAGTTAGAGTATGGTTCAAGTGTATGAGACCTTCACCGGCATTACTTCATTCTAGAACTTGAAGAGATCTAAAGGAAAGCAGCATAATTTGTTATGGGTGAGCAGCGTTACGAAAATGCTGCAAACTTTAGGCTGGAAGTAAGGAGACAAACAGACCGGCTAAGCGGTATGTTCCGAGCTGTCAGTGGACAGATGGCATGAAATGCCATTAGTAGACGAATAAGGTTGAGCGTAGGCTAGTTTATAAAAGAGAAAGGTCATAATATGAACATGAAGTCGGAATTCAAAAGGACAGATTGGGGCAAATAGTAATTTATAGGACGAGAAATTAGGGATTGGAAAAATTTTCAATGGGAGATATTTAATAAACTTCCTTGAAATGATTTAAGAAAAGACAAATAAACAACTTATAGCGAATCTGTCTTCTTGGCGACAACACTAATTTCAGATCAGGGGCGATTGATTGATTGATTGATTGATTGATTGATTGATTGATTGATTGATTGATTGATTGATTGATTGATATGCATCGTAATTTGAAACTTCTGGCGTGCCTTTTGAACCTACATATTCTTCCCTACAGAGACATAAAATAGCAATATAAGCTTTAATAGCGATGTTTTTAAACTTTACCTTCGAAGTTGTGGGTAGTAAAAGCAAGGCTATCGTAGACGACAGTTCTTGGAGGAGTGAAAGTTAAAATATTCCACTATTCGCAACCTCGGCATTAAGTGAGATAGAGTTCTGTACCCAAGCACCTTTGTTCTTTAACCTGCTACTTATTTTTTTTTATACAGGCTGAGTAAACCCCAGCACCATATGCCTTCCCAGAAACTAAAGCCCCGCTTCTAAGTTTTTAGTTTAGCTAACTGATAATTGAACTCACGACCTTCCAGCTCAAGCGTGCAGACTTCTGCCGCCTGGAGGAACGCAGTCGTTATGAGCTTTAGTAAGGACATTTCTTTCTCAGTACCTATCACTTCGAAGTGGTGGTAGTGATTATTGTTTTAAGAGGAAGTACAACTAGACAAATATCCTCTGTCAGAGAGAAATGGGAAAGGCTCTGACACTTCGAAAAATGAAGGCAGCGGACAAAGATAGACAATGACCACGAAGGGCGTGAAAATGAAAGACTCCCTTGGCCTCGGGAACCTAATACCGTCGGTGTCGGAAAAGAACAAAAGTTGAACAAGAGAGGCCAGATAGGATAGATGAAAGTGAGGACCCTGATACAAGTAAGTGGAAACAATACCAGAACTCAGCTAAGGACCTCGTGGTCGCCAACGTTTGCTCGGAAGTTAAGAGTCGCTGGCCCCCATTTTAGTTGCCTCTTAGGACAGACAGAGGTTACCATGGGTGTCGGGGGTATAAAAATCAAAGTGATGCGTAATCAAGAAAATACCGAGTGAGTTATCAAAGCGGTACGGCGCGTGAAGCTGTAGGTTTGCATTCGGGAGACTGTGGATTCAAACCTCACCATCATCTGTCCTGAAAATGGCTTTCCATGCTTCCCCCATTTTCCCACCAAGTACCTCAACTAAGGCCAACTCTCTTCTTTCCCGTTCTATTCCCTTTTCTATCTCGTCGTAACCGAAAACCTATACGTATTAGTGCAACGTTAAAATAATAATAATAATAATAATAATAATAATAATAATAATAATAATAATAATAATAATAATAATAATAATAATCACCATCATCATCATTCCGGGCAATATGAAACAGGAGAACTCCATGTCCTCTGGAGTTAATTACGGCTGTAGTTTCCCGTTACTTTCATCCGTCTAACAGTATAGGCTATATCAGTCAATCATTCAGACTGCCGCCCTAGCACCTTCCGAAAGGATTAGAAATTAAAATAGATGTAGGATGTAATAGTTATATAGAAATGAAAAGGATAGCACAGGACAGGGTGGCATAGAAGGCTGCATCAAACCAGTCCACGGACTAATGACCCGAAAAACATCAACAACAACAACAACAACATAAACAGCTAATTGGTACAATAAAAAGAATGCATTCGAGAGTTAGAACCACCGAATCTATAGGAGCGAGATGTATCAGAAAAATCACACATTCACGAGATTTCGAGAAAGAAGAGAGAAAGATTGCACAAAGGCCTACATAGTCAGAACAAAGAAATTACTTTCACTCCTTGAGTCTGAAAGAATACTGGGATAAAATGGATACCTTCAACGACCCTTCCCCAATAATAATAATAATAATAATAATAATAATAATAATAATAATAATAATAAATACCAACTAACTAGAAATATCTACAACAAAAGACCAGTGTCGATCAAGGCCAAGCTTAGGCATTATTGTTCACTCATTCGTCCAGAGGCCCTTTATGCAGCAGAATGGCTTGTATTGAACCAGAAGGGGTTAATTGAAAAGTTAGAAGCCAAAAAAAAAAAAAGAAAAATCCTGAGAAAGATCCTAGGACCAATCAGAGGAAATTGTGAGTACAGGAGACGGAAACAGGAGATTGTCCAACCGGATCTTATCTTACTTTGTAAACAAGAAAACCAAGGGACCCTGGTTCATCGAAGTTGAAAAAGACATTCAAGAAATAGGGATCACACATGAAGACATCCAGAAGAAAGTTCGAGCATACCAGCGATTCCAAGAAAAGCTGAAGTTGAAAACAGGCAAGAAGTGGACTGATGATACGAAGGAGACTCACACAAAGCGAATGCGGGAATACTGGCAAAGAATTAAAGCTCAAGAATGCAAACGGTTGAAATAACATGGTCCACAGCAGGCCGAAACGAATAATAATAATAATAATAATAATAATAATAATAATAATAATAATAATAATAATAATATCGATTACTTTATTGATCTCAATTTTACTCTCGAACTCTTAAATTATATCTCTTATTTCTCATATCAAACACCCATTCTACACCGAGTTTTTCAAGTGTACCGTGTTCTATTGAATAAAATGTATTACCCACATAATATTTGTTTTTTATTTCTAATAAGTCTATGAAACCTTCAATAACCCTGCGGCCGTTACAATAGTGATAACCTACTGCCATTTTTTTTTTTATAATTTGCTTTACGTCACACTGACACAGATAGGTCTTATTTGGCGACGATGGAATAGGAAAGGCCTGGAATTGGGAAGGAAGCGGCCTTGTTCTTAATTAAGGTACAGTCTCAGCATTTGCCTAGCGTGAAAATGGGAAACCACGGAATACCATATTCAGGGCTGCCAACAGTGGGGTTCAATACCCAGTATCTCGAGGATGCAATCTCACAGCTGCGTGTCCCTAACCGCACGGCCAACTCGTCAGGTGCCAATTTTATTTATTTCCTTCCGGGCACTCGTTACAAGTTCATACGATCGGATGTTTTCTCTTCCGCATTGGTCACTTCCTTGCATATTCCTTTAAAAAAGTGCGTAGCCATCGCAGGAACCTGAAACGAAGGTCGTTCTGTTATTTGTGATTCAAGTTTACTCATCAAATTGACCTTGTTTATCGTACCACATGGCAATGGTAAATACGTTGTTCAGTAATTAGTTGGAGATCTTCTTACCCCCAATGGGAAGAATCAGAAAGAATCAACACTGGCCAGATGATGCTCTTCCCATCTCATCTGCTGAGCTGTTTAACTCTTACAGTTCTACACTCTCTCATTTTATAACCCTACCGACTATCCCCCGTGTATCCTCCCCACCATACACACAATAATTGTTTTTTATTTGTTTGTCCCTGCGGAATACATTAAAATTCTAATTTTTGTTCATTAAAGTAAGGAAGAGCCGAGGAGGAGGAAGGCCACACACATGCGAATATCGTAAAGCTCACTATTACAACACTTTTATGGCAACAGAATTTTTAATTTTATTGGCTGCAATTATGTTTATTCTGGTCCCAGGTGTGACAGTGTATTTGAATCGATCTTTAACATCGACTGTTGACCGGTCGTAAATCATATTACTAATCTCTCAGGAAATGGGTTTCTTTTCGTTTCATAGTGAAGGTCTATTCTCCCATTCTGTCTCTCTGACCTTAGGTTAGTAATTTTCTTTTAAGCATATTATGGTATATAGGTCGGTGGTAGGAGGATAGAATGTATTCGACTTCCTGATGATATGGTGTTATTGGCAGAGAGTGAAAGAGCTATGCTTGCAATGATAGAAGATTTAAATAAGACCTGCGAGGAATTATGATGAGAATCAATAAGAAAAAGGCAAAATGTATGGTGATAAGTTCAAGAAAAGTGACAACTGTAAAGTTAGGACAGGAAGATATAGAACAAGTAACTGATTTTAAATATTTGGGAAGAATAATAACAGAAGGTATGAGATGTAAACAGGAGGTAACAATCCACAGTTCCAGCCCTTCAGGCAAGAAGCTCAGTGTTGAACACATCCTAGGATATGAGCTACGAATTTTAGTTAAATAAAATATAATTAAATTTGAGTGTAGCCTATATCTTTATTTATACCCTAAACATTACAATCCTTTTCTTAATCATCGTTATCCGGTCGATTAGATGAGCAGATTACATTTTCTACCACTACGAGCGCTAATGTGAGTCAATGCAGAGTTTCACTTAAGCACCACTACGAGCGGTAATGTGAGTCAATGCATTGTTTCACTTAAGAACCACTACGAGTGCTAATGTGAGTCAATGCATTGTTTCACTTAAGAACCACTACGAGCGCTAATGTGAGTCAATGCATTGTTTCACTTAAGAACCACTACGAGCGCTAATGTGAGTCAATGCATTGTTTCACTTAAGAACCACTACGAGCGCTAATGTGAGTCAATGCATTGTTTCACTTAAGAACCACTACGAGCGCTAATGTGAGTCAATGCAGAGTTTCACTTAAGCCCTTATAACTACATTCGGTGTAGACATAATTCAAAAAGTCAAAAAATGCATGAGGTTATTGAAACAAGGAGCACATTACAGAAAGAATGATCTAAATAAATTAATTGGATTAGGATTTGAATAAAAAAGAAAACGAGTGAAAAAACAAGCGATTTTAGGCTGTTTTCCGGAACTGCATTTAGGCCGGAAATGATTTTCGAGACTTTTAAGTTTCATAGAGTTACCCAAGACTTACAATTTGAAACTTTTCCGGGCCCTTTAGACCTTCAATTTTACGTTTTTCGTAGTATGGGGACCTCTACTTTGTCTGGCAAGAGATGTTTTCAACATTAGAAAATCATGACCTAGATGTTCGTACCTGTATACAGTTGAGAATATTTACTTTATTCTTCTCTTTCTTACAATACTAGGGGCGGCCTGGTCGAGGCGGTAAAGGTGTGCTCGGTTCGCCCGGAAGGACGTGGGTTCGAATCCCGTCAGGAAGTTGTAAAATTTAAGAAACGAGATTTCCACTCCCGGAGGTGCATATAGCCCTGAGGTTCACTCAGCCTACACAAAAAATGAGTACCAGGTTAATTCCTGGGGGCAAAGGTGGCCGGGCGTAGAGCTAAACACTCTACCTCATCACGTGCCGAGGTTAACAATGGTGGAAGCCTTTACCTTCCACTCTTCCAAGGGCCTTCATGGCCTGTACGGAGGTGACTTTGCTTTGCTTTCTTACAATACTAACATCTTATTATTCTACGTTTTCCCCACATCTGTGAGATCTGGGTTCGAACTGTGTTGCACATGTGGATTTGAGCCTGTTTTACGGCTGGAAGCTCTTCCTGACGCCAACCCTATGAGGAGGGATATAATCCACTATTCCGTACTTCTGTGATGGTTGTTAATGTGGCGTGTTATCTGAATATGGAGAGGAGAGTGTCGGGACAAGCACAAACACGCAGAAGAATTAATCATTAAAATGCTGACCATACAGGGAAGGAATCGGTCTTCTGAGATTACCAAATGAGAAAGGAGAAGTTAGGTTGTGGCAACATTCATGTTGAATTTACGATCACCGAGCTCGATAGCTGCAGTTGCTTAAGTGCGGTCAGTATCCAGTATTGGAGAGATGGTGGGTTCGAATCTCACTGTCTGCAGCCCTGAAGATGGTTTTCCGTTGTTTCCCATTTTCATACCAGGCAAATGCTGGGACTGTACCTCAATTAAGGCCATGGCTGCTTCCTTCCCACTCCTGGCCCTTTCCTGTCCCATCGTCGCCATAGGACATATCTGTGTCGGTGCGACGTAAAGCAACTTGTAAAAAAATGTGATCCGCCATTTGAATTCGAACTACCGGTAGTCAAAACTGTTTACAAAAAGTAACACTATGAGCGAGTTTTAACAAAGGTGAACAAAATATAACCGGGAATAAAATATAAATAATAAAATATAACCGGGCGAGCTGGTCGTGCGGTTAGGGGCGCGCAGCTGTGAGCTTCAATCCGGGTGATAGTGGGTTCCAACCTGACTGTCGGCAGCTCTGAAGTTGTTTTTCATGGTTTCCCATTTTCACACAATTTGCTTCAGGCCGTTATCCGTCATGTTTCAGACTTTCTTGATCAGGTGAAATGGTACTGCATGTGGTCCTCAGGTGGTGTAGAATTTACGAACCTCCCTATGCGAGAGTATGGAGCGGCAGGAAGTATAATAATGTTCAACCCTTCTACTAGTGGCAATGTAGCAACATGACGCAATCATTTATTTATTAACAATACGAGAAGATGAGAACATACCCCACCCCCTTCTGCTGCTATATGTTGAAGGGGTTGAGACAAGAGAAAGGGGGTGAGTTTCTTACTTAACGGCCGAGGAAGGTTATTCCCAAGCTCCCAGCCAATTACAGAATTTATGCTGATTCCTCCGTCTTAGTTTTCAGGGCGTTACTAAAAGAGATGGAGAGAGAGAGGGCCTTACCAGCAATTTAAACCACGTAAATAATTAGTTGGTTCCAGCTTGTAGTAGGTAAGACTTTATCTCCCCCTGTATGGAGCTAACATGCAGCTTAAAGCCTCTACCTCTCTTCTGTTCCACCTTCTTACCGTTGTTTGACCTATAAGCCCTACTACCAGGCTCTATATTCATGAAAGGATTTACACGTATCAACTCAGAGGATATAGCGCCTCGTCATATGTAGCTTATATTCGAATCTATACACAGGAAGCAAACGTGGGAACGAAAACAATATCATAGTGCTTCTTTCAGGATATATTTTAAAAACCGTGTTACTGTTCCTCAAATGTTTGGAGTTGCAAAGAATACTAATCAAGTTTTCTGTGACAGTTCTCCAAAATGAACTACTACTACTAAATCGTTTTCTTTCCTTCCCTGAAGGGAGGAGGCGGGCCTCTTAGACGGTGACGCCCTCTCTCAGAGCGGGAGATTCATGGTGGTGAAGGTGAGGGAATTAGCGGCCGTGCCCTATACTACCTGTGTCTGACGGGAAGTCACGGCTTCTTGTAGGTACAGCACACATAAGAGATACTACACTCTTTACTAAAACATCAGTGGTAACAGACATTGCGAGCTCTCTGAATTAATGCATACTCATTATCGAACTGTTCATTATGCAGCTATACAGTAAAGGTATAACTAAGGCACAATTGCACTACCACTCTGAAAATTCACGACAGCTCCTCAATTCGCAATGGTCAGCGCAGAATAGATGTTTATTGTCAGGGCTTGAGACTTGAGTCAGGCGCATGCGCCTTCACCTCTTACTCCGTATCCACGAGACTTCTCGTCAGACGATCATAGTTCTTACAGTGGCGTCCGTCTACTGCTTGCTTGAGTTGGGAGAAGGGAGTAAGGCGTATGGTTGTCATGGAAACGAGGGCGGACTCACAGCGGTTGCCATGGAGATAAACCTGCTGGCCCCCTCGTTTCGCTTGGAGTTGTGAAACCTCTCACTTCTGAGTTACGTACAACAGAACACAGCGATCTGAACGAACGAACGAACACGTGAGGCGGAAGCGACGGGAAGGAGAAGGGAACGTAGGAATGTGACAACACCGTGCAATGTTCCTCCCTTCAGCCCTATCTGCCAAAAGGCTATTGCGGTTATAGGAATTATCCCGGCATTCGCCTTAGTATAGGAGAATGGAAAAGCACGGTAAACCATTCTCAGGACAGCCGACGGTGGGGACCAGCCCCCTCCGTCTCCCGAATGCAGAGGCGTACAAGAGTAGCGGTTCGTCAAATAGAAAATTGGGCCTTCGCAAAATTTATCAGCAATAATAACGTATTAAGTAAAATACTTGTCACTCGTCAAACTGCGCTGAATGTAAATGTATCACTTTCTTAATATTGAATCTTACGAGTTCACGGTTGATCAAAATAAATAAATGTATATGAAAACTTAACTCATAGACTCGATTACTCTGTACTTCTTCGAAGTCAGTACATACAGAAAGTAGACACTACACAACAACAGTAACTCAAACAAAATATTAAAGAAGAGTTTTGACAGACAGGGCTGGAGGGAGGAGCATTCACGGTGTTGTCACATTCCTGAATTCCTTTCTCCTTCCCTTTACTTCCGGATCACTTGTTCGTTCGTTCAGACCGCTGTGTTCTGTTGTACGTAACTCAGAATTGAGAGGTTTGGCAACTCCAAGCAACACGAGCCGGCCATCAGGTGTATCTCCACGGCAACCGCAGCGGGGTCCGCATGGCATGGCAACCGTAACCCCTAATTCCTTCTCCCCACCCAGGCAGGACATCTCTCTAAGAACTGTCAGAACGTATCTTTCAATAGTACGACCATAGCTTAAAGACAGTAGGATATTGTGGGGTCCTGAAATATAAAACAAGGGCTATTGCTTGTTGGCACAAAATCCGTAGAGATGACAGCACAATCCAGTAAGGTTTCGGCTACTGGAGTTCTGAAGAAAGAGCACATTGGAAGTGTGCACTTCCCATGCGGTGTGCACTTCCCATGCGGTAATAGCTCCGTAAGGTATGATGTCGCAATAACTCACGCATGCGCGAAACCTACCACAGCGAGAGCACAAGATCAATGTGCACAAGTAAGCAATGCTGGAATTTTGAAGCGTAGAACCCGGTAAATTTAAAATGCGACGAGTAATTAAAGTTTCTGATTCTGGGTGTTCGCGGTAGAGCCGTGGCCACCCGTCCTCTGTTCGGTTGGCTGGTTTGAATGCAGAGCTGTCGGACCACGAACCAGCTGTGGTTAGTAGTAGGCTGAAACCTACTCTGTATCCACCGACGCCTAGAAGAGCCCTACTATATAACAGTTCCCGTGCTCAAATCAGACAATTAAATTTCCACACTATTGATAACAATAGAAAGCAATTCAACAATAACTTATCTTGATCAGCTTCTTTGTCTCTCGGACTCTTCATCAACTAGGCTGCCCAAGGCCGTAGTCGGGAAACAATACATTATTTTAGTTTAAGCCTCCCAGACGTACAGTCACTAAAAACAGTATAAGTTCCTCCCAGGTACACTCTTTTCAGAAAAAAATGAACCTATAGATGCGGGGATCCACAGGGGTTGTATCTACACGGTGGGTGCATTATACTTTGATAACAGAGTGAAATTCCCTCTGTAACCATAGCATAATTCCATTAATTCAATTCGAACCAGCCCTCAGGTCCAGGTAAAATTCCATGGTCGGGAATCGAACAATGGGCCTCACGGTAACAGATAGGCTAGCTTTCCCCTGATTGCGGTACATGGAGGCTATGGTCACGTAAAACTTCGCCTCCCACGAGAGCCAGTCACCATAGTTACAGTTACGAATTTGCTAAGTAGTCCCATTATTTTGTAGAGATGAATCACTTGAAAAAAAAAAACCATCTGCATTCAAAGAGCATTCAACAATAATCTTGCGCTGCAAAACAGATGGGTCGTCTGCAATTATACGGTACGTTACATTTTTATTGGTGTGTCATATCGATATCCAACGCTCGCCCGTGCTCAGGGTTGTAAACATCGCGGGGCATGGAGGGGATTTCCCGAGTCACACAATGAAATAAGACTCGAGAGCTATTCTCCTTCTTGTAGTAATAGTAAATCAAACTGCTTATGGCGTAGTAAAATTGTGATTACGTCTGCCCAAGATCTTTCCAATTATTAAAGAGAAGGGGGAAGGCTCCCGTGCCGTGCTGTGTTATGATGGGTATTCATAACAGTTCTCCTCTCAGGGGTTATGAGCAGTCGTACAGAAGTGGTGCGAACATTTGACACAACCTCTCCCACTGCTACTATATAGTAAAAAGCCGACCAGGTGATTGAAATAATCGGTCTTTTAGAGGAGCGGTCTTCTTAAAGGAAATACCATTCCACTATTTACTACACGCGCACTTTTTCTTGAGCCCGATTTTTACGGGGTGAGGAGCAAGGAGGGAGTGCTGCCAGTTCCGGTTATACTGCCAACTGGATGGAAATGAAATCTGAATTGAATCGATAATATGATCGATCGATATGAATTTTCTAAACATTTATTACCTTACGTCAACACTTGTGTCACATATACATTATTTAACATTATATAACATTTCTCAATGCGAATCTTGTTCCTAGCATGAATTATATAGTTTGGCTTTGCTGTGTAAACAACAACAGTACTAGTTTGCAAAGTGTACGCCAGATGTCGCACAGCGATGAATAAGCGATTCATAGTTTGTGTTTCAAAGGTTGCCGATATGGATGTCGAAGATAACCGAGGTCTACCGATTCAGCACTAGGGAGCTCCGGGCTCAAGAAAAAGTGCGCGTATAGTAGTTATTTATGTATTTATCGTATGGCTGTGTTTGTCTTGGGTAGGATCTACACTTCTACTGTATAAACGTATACAGTGGCACTTAGATATCTCGAATCACCTCGAGGTATCGAAATTTCGAGATATAGAGAATGCCGTTTTTCAGGATGTATAGCGCATTATTGAATTATATGTATCTACGGGCTTATAGAGAATACATTAGCGAACAGCAATTAAAAATATACAAACAGACTCTATTTTATGCCATTACTTTAATTATAACCCTAATTGTCGGCCTCTGTGGTGTAGTGGTTAACGTGATTAGCTGCCACCCCCGGAGGCCCGGGTTCGATTCCCGGCTGTGCCACGAAATTTGAAAAGTGGTATGAGGGCTGGAACGGGGCACTCAGCCTCGGGAGGTCAACTGAGTAGAGGTGGGTTCGATTCCCACCTCAGCCATCCTGGAAGTGGTTTTCCGTGGTTTCCCACTTCTCCTCCAGGCGAATGCCGGGATGGTACCTAACATGAGGCCACGGCCGCTTCCTTCCCTCTTCCTTGCCTATCCCTTCCAATCTTCCCATCCTTCCACAAGGCCCCTGTTCATCATGGCAGGTGAGGCCGCCTGGGCGAGGTATTGGTCATTCTCCCCAGTTGTATCCCCGACCAAGAGTCTGAAGCTCCAGGACACTGCCCTTGAGGCGGTAGAGGTGGGATCCCTCGCTGTGTCCGAGGGAAAAGCCGACCCTGGAGGGTAAACAGATGATGATGATGATGATGATAACCCTAATTATGGTAACTTTTAGAAGCCACCATAAAGTACGTACAGTAGTGAATCAAGAAACATGCCTCCGTTAAGACCTTTGTAAAAACTCCGTTAGTCTCTTCTGTTTGTTACTGTTAACCCTTTTTCCCTTCACGTTGAAATTTCTCGTCAATACCACGCAGCAGAGCTTCGTAAACGGAGCTTGTCATCCGCGACTTCGGGGGTTGCTTTCCTACGTGACCGGTAATTAATTCACACCCGAGAAACAGCGAGGCCTCGCCGATTTTCCGATCATTAGAAGTTTTAGTTTTTCGGTTATTTTCTGGCCGAGGCGGTAAAGGCGTGCTCGGTTCGCCCGGAAGGACGTGGGTTCGAAACCCCGTCAGGAAGTCGTAAACAAATTTAAGAAACGAGATTTCCACTTCCGGAGGTGCACATGGCCGTGAGGTTTACTCAGCCTACATCAAAAATGAGTACCAGATTAATTCCTGGGGGCAAAGGCGGCCGGGCGTAGAGCTAACCACTCTATCCCATCAAGTGCCGAGGTTACGGATAGTGGAAGCCTTTACCTTCCACCCCTCCAAGGGCCTTCATGGCCTGTACAGAGATAACTTTACTTTGCTTTGCTTTTTGTTGTGATATTGAGTGGTCGCCGCCTGCCTCTCTGTTGTTCTCTCTGTCATTTGGCTGATGTGCTTACACAATATCATACAGCTGGTTGTTGTTCGCGCCGGCCCCGTGGTGTAGGGGTAGCGTGCCTGACACTTACGCGGAGGCCCCGGGTTCGATTCCCGGCCAGGTCAGGGATTTTTACCTGGACTTGAGGGCTGGTTGGAGGTCCACTCAGCCTACGTGATTAGAATCGAGGAGCTATTTGACGGTGAGATAGCGGCCCCGGTTTAGAAAGCCAAGAATAACGCCCGAGAGGATTCGTCGTGCTGATCACACTACACCTCGTAATATGCAGGCCTTCGGGCTGAGCAGCGGTCGCTTGATAGGCCAAGGCCCTTCAAGGGCTGTGGTTGTTGTTCGCATACTCTGGAGGAGCGAGTGCTTATTGTCGATAAAGTTGCGTCAACAGCAATTTCTGGGGAAAATTGGAGGCCGACATTCACTATTTTGACCTTGTAAAACAAACTGAGCCGGCCCCACGGTGTAGGGGTAGCGTGCCTGCCACTTACCCGGAGCCCCCGGGCTCGATTCTCGGCAAGGTCAGGGATTTTTACCTGGATCTGAGAGTTGGTTCGAGTTTCACTCAGCCTACGTGATTACAATTGAGGAGCTATCTAACGGTAGGATGGCGTCCCCGGTCTAGAAAGGCAAGAATAACGGCTGGGAGGATTCGTCGTGCTGACCACATGACACCTCATAATCTGCAGGCTGTCGGGCTGAGCAGCGGTCGCTTGGTTGGCCATGGCCCTTCAAGGCTGTTGCGCTGCTGTTTCGTTTGTAAGAAACTAAAAACCAAGGGGACGTTATTGGACAATCTTTCAGGAGGTCGTCTAAAGATATCGAAGAAATTCTGGCGGTGACTGCGACCGTGGCAAAAACTTTTCAGAATTAGGTGCACTGTGTTCAAGCTTGTGTGGACGCAAATAGTGGCCACTAGTAGCGCTCGTTACGACGTTACATTTATTACAATATGAGATGAGTCCCCGTTCAGTTTCGTTGCCATTGGTATTGATATTACTGAAGAAATAGCATTTTCCGCAGCGAGTGGAACCCTCTATACTATGATCGATCTGTTACGAGGTTTTCTAGATAGAAACACAACAACAAAATGCAGTTTTGCCATAGTATTAGATAGCAGTGATATTTCCCTACCTGTATGAATAGAGAAAAGGTACCGAGCTCGATAGCTGCAGTCGCTTAAGTGCGGCCAGTATCCAGTAATCGGGAGTTCGTGGGTTCGAGTCCCACTGTCGGCAGCCTTGAAGATGGTTTCCCGTGGTTTCCCATTTTCACACCAGGCAAATGCCGGGGCTGTACCATAATTAAGGCCACGGCCGCTTCCTTCCAACTCCTAGGCCTTTCCTATCCCATCGTCGCCATAAGACCTATCTGTGTCAGTGCGACGTAAAGCAAATAGCAAGAAAAAAAATTAGAAAAGGTAAACAAAGGAGAAGCAAAGAGGGGACGAACAGACGAGTTCATTGCAACGGAAGCCCACTGCAGTACAGCTGACGACACAGTACAATCTGACTGGCACGCCGCATTTCAAAAATCCATCTAACCCCGTCCCGTTTGGTGACCAGCTAGCTACACTGGCACTCCATGGCTAGGATTCACAGCAAACAGGATGGTGTGACTGATCAACTCTGTATCTCATCTCAACGATGAGAGCATGTTATTTTTAAGTATGAGAACACAATAAGGCAGCTGACTACTCTCGACACACTTGTGAAGTGCTTGCTGTTCGTTCTTGTCGGCGAACGACTTGCCCGCCGTTTCAATGACGCGAGTACACATCTTAGCTCTGTTTATTGTTGGTGCTCCTTGATTAATGGTGTTTTATTTGTTAAACTCTGTCAGTGATGACGTACTTCTACACGAAACCGTGAAAGTTAATCTTGCTACCAAAGACGAAATAAGCGTCGTCACAGCGATGTAGTAACATCTACCAGAAAGACTCGAAAGTAGTATATTCCGTCTCAAAAGGGAAGCTGTTTCCCGTAGAGGTCGATTTTATGAAGTCAAACCATTTAGGCCTGGCGTAAGGGATATTAGTTAACACAGTGACATTTTCTGCAGTGCGGAATGCCTTCATCGGGTGAGATAAGGCGACAACGTTGCAGCCCCTTCGCCGGACAGTTCTGAGTAGTCTATAGACACTTTTATGTCATTGGTGTCCACCTGATATATTACGTGACTGACACAAGTGCATTTTCTTGCAATAAAATTAGACTATATTTCAATACTTTAAATTTTAGAGAGTTTAAGTACCATATTTGATAAAAAATAAAACAAATGTTGACGCCTATTTTAACAGACAAACCCCATGACAGCCCTTACGAACCTTGGCCTTCTAAGCGACAGTTGCTCAGCCCGAAGGCCAGTAGGTTACGAGGTTCCACATATTCAACGCAACGGATCTTTTCTAGGCCGGGGTTGCTCTCTCACTGTCAGATAGCCCCCTCAATTGTAGTCTCGTAGGGTGAGTGGACGTCGAATCGCCCCCACATCAAAGTAAAAAGTCCCTGACCTTCCCAGCAATCGTAACAATCGTGCGTTTTGTACATTGAATAATTTGGTGAATTTTCTGATACTAATCCGTCTCAGGAGTAATAAAGACTATCTACAGATTATTTTAGCTTTAGCGTCTGTCTCATTTTTTATGAGTGAAAGCTGTGTCTGCTGCTAGGTCATCAGCCCAGAAGCTAGTTGGATCCTTCTCTAGGCCTATCACCATCAACGTTTGTGCAGTTACGGGGAAACCGCAATAACCGATGGCGGCGGCGAAATGAGGAATATCCAAGAGAGGTTTCAGGGTTCATACCATTTCAAAATCCCTCAATGGACTTAGGGTTTATAGGAAGACCGAAACAGTGATTTTGCCCTCACACGAAATATGTAAGATCAGTCTTAATGGCAATCTATTTCTGAAACTGTTTTCTTATGTGCATTACTTGGATAGCAGGCAGAACGAGGGAGATATTATTAACGGAATGTTTTCAGTCTAAGTCCTGGCGGACATAGCTCAGCAATGGGTGTGATTAGTGCTGATTTCTAATAATCGGAAAACTACTGGACTTATTTCAACCACACTTCATATTTAGAATCCACCTACCCAAAGGTAGATTTTAGGTTTCATACCATTTCGAAATTCCAAAATGGACTGGTTGTTTATATGAAGACCAAAAATTTAATTTTCCCCCAAGAAATATGCAAGACAAAATAATCTTAATTGAAATCTATTTCTAAATTTTTTCTCACGTAGGCCTTACACCTTTGTATTAAGAGGTTTAACAGTCTGAGTCCTGGCGTACATAGCCAGCAATGGGTGTGAGTAGTGCTGACTTCTTATAAATGGAAAACTGTTGGACATATTTCAACCAAACTTCATACTTACAGTCCACCCACCCAAAGGTAGCTTGTAGGTTTCATACCATTTCAAAATTCCAAAATGGACTGGGAGTTTATAGGAAGACTACAACAGTGCCCTCCCACGAAATGTGCAAGATCAATGATAATGGGAATCTATCAGACTTAATGGACATCTGTTTTTAAGACTGTTTTCTCATGTACACGATTTTGATAGGAGAAAGAACAGGGGGAGATATTACGGAGGGAATATTTTACAGTTTAAGTCCTGGCGGACACAGCCCAGCAATCGGTGTGGTGTGCATAGTGCTGATATCTTATAACTGGAAAACTGCATATATCAACCAAACTTCATATATACAATTAACCTATCGATAGAGAGGTTTTGGGGTTCATATAATAATAATAACCTGTATCTTAATGGACGAGCAAGTTTTCCTTGGTCGTGCCTGTACTTCCCCGAGCAGGTTACTGCTTACCGGGATTACTGAACCGTCGGACATCGAGCGTTATGACCGGATTAATACAGTATACTCCCTCTCCTCGCGTTACAGCCGAGGAGCTGGCAATGATGATGATACTTTCTATATCTGTCCCGGTGAAGAAGTGTTCCTGAGAAGTTCGCAGGTTGGAGCTCATAAAGCAGTTTAACATCCCTGCGAGAACAGAGAGGGACAGAACTCCAAATGAAGTACAGTCCTAGCTTATAAAATACGAGCGAGTGGATACGTGGTTTGGGTCACGTAGCTCTCGCTGTGTATTCGGGAAAGCCCACTATCGGCAGTCCGGAAGGTGGTTTTCCCTGGTTTTCCATTTCTCCAGGCAAGTGTCGGGATGGGACCTAACTTGAGGCCACGGCCTCTTCCTCGTCTACCCCTTCCAATCTTCCCATCACCCCTAGAAGGCCCCTGTTCAGCATAGTAGTAGGTGAGACCGCCTGGGCAAGGTACTGTCCTCCTCCGCAGTTGTATCCCCGACACAAAGTATTACACTCCAGGACACTGCCCTTGAGGCGGTAGAGCTGGGATCCGTCGCTGAATCCGGGGGAAGAACCAAACCTGGAGGGTAAACTGACTAAATTAAAAAAAAATTGAAATAAATTAGGAAAATTGTTAAAAAAGCTAACTAATGGGTCATTTTAAAACATGTTTAGTAGACCACATATCTTACATCCAGTCTAAACGTTTTGAGCATGTACATTTGTATTTCTATGAGAAAATTGCACTTAAAGAGAAGCATGCGTGAAACGAAATTAAGATGAACTAATTATATCAGGATTTTTAAAATTATGAAAACAGTTAAGAACATTATAGATATGATACTCTATAGGCTATGCGGTGTCAAGAAAATAAGGTGAAATTCTTTACGTTTCCCAGAGAACTGTGCTGAAAGGCTTCTTAAATAATTACTTTTTAAATTCAGACGTTATAATTGAAGTGGAAATGGTACGTTCATTCGCCAGCAGATGGCTCCCCGGACGTGGCACAGCGCTAGCATTCGAAGCGGAAGCTGCCCGAACTATCAGAATCAGTCTAAGAGGTTCACACTGACAGGTGTATGACATTGACACAGGCCTGGAATGAAACATCTGGCGATGATATACAGTACCATGTCTATAAGAACGGGCCGTGAAAGCATCAATGGCAACAGTTAAGAACATTGTACATGTATGTGGTGAAAATTTAATTATTCTACTGTGAATAGGAGCTCAGCTCTTTTAGTTTGAATTTTTCCCAAAGCAGGCCCTTTCCTATCCAATCGCCGCCTTAAGACCTATGTGTGCATGCGACGTAAAGCACGTCAGCTTTGGCAATTGAATTAGCTCGGCTTCGACCAGAAACAGTTTCGAACTCCTGGTGGTAGACCTTGTAAGTCGTGCTCCTTATCCCGATGGCCAACGAAACAACACTCGGTTCGGAGAGCCTCGGGTTCGATTGCCGGCCAGGCCGTGAAGTTTACCTGCAACTGATTAGTTCTTCCAGCTCGGAAATGAGTTGTTTGTCTTAGCGTCAATATATCTCTATTTATTTCCACACACCACTTCACACTACCAACCATCCCAGAAATATGCCATAAAGATTACACCACTCCACAGGAGACTGGCGTCAGGAAGGAGAAGAAGAAGAGAGCCGGTGAATATATGCGAGATTTTAGTGGTGAGAACATTTCTTAGCAGACAAATTAGGGGTTCCCATACAACGAAAAACGCAAAAATTAAGCAATTTCCTCAATTGTGCCGAAAGGCTAAAGGGCCCGGAAAATTTTCAAAATAAAAAAAACACATTTCGAAAGTCATTTCCCGCCTAAATGCAGTTCCGAAAAACCGCCTAAAATCGCTTGTTTCTTTACTCGGTTTCTTTTTTTATTAAAATCCTAGCAAAATTAACTTATTTACATAATTTTTCTGTAATATGTTCCTTGGTTCAATACCCTCAGGTTTTTCTTCAAATTTTTTGAAAAATGCCCACACCGAATGTAGTTATAAGGGCTTAAGTGCAACTCGGTATTGACTCACATTAGCGCTCCTAGTGGTGCTTAAGTGAAACAATGCATTGACTCGATTAGTGTTCGTAGTGATAGAATCAACTGAATAACGATAATTAAGAAAAGGATTGTAATTTTTAGAAATAAATATAAAATATATTCACGTACTGTATTATATTTTATTTGCCTAAAATTCGTATCGCATGTCCCTACGATGTTTTCAAGACTAACTTACTTGTTTGAAGGGCTAGAACTGCGGAATTTTTAATTCCCTTCATAGAGTCGTTTCTTGGTACACCGGAGGCATCTAGTGTAATTTTGAATGCTTATCCTATGTCCTTCCTGACGTCGCGTGATATTTGACCTGAAAATACCACCCGAAATCGACCGGGATTCGAACCTAGAAGGCTTGCACAACCCGAAAGTTCGGTACTAATTAAGATATAGTGGTTAGCTTAATGAGCTGAAAAATTAACCTGTTACGCTTCAGAATTAGAAATCTCTTTCCGAAATTTTGCAAATTTTAGGAGACGAATAAAACCTTTTGAGTAAACCGAGCACATGTTTATCGCTTTTTGTAGACAGCCCCCATTTCTCTACTCCCACCTTCCCTTTTTTCCCTGCTGTGTTAGCCAGAGACAAATAAAAAATATATTTGCAGATTTCCAGACAGACTTGGTTGGCGTGAGGTGGTAGCGGCGAAATGTCCAGAATGAGGAGGAAAGGGATGGGGAGGTTTAGGGAAGGGGAGGAGAATGGTGGGAGCATTAAACGATTTAATTGCTAAAGCTGACGTGTGTATTGAACAGGTCACGTTACGCTTTAGTAATCTTAGTCCATTGTGTTCGAAACAATGTCGCACACACCGTCACTTGTCTTCTGGTCGCCCATTGTCGGGGTTCCACACTCACAATCACACTCCTTCAACATGCAGAACGCCATATTCCACGGTTGCTGGGCAACTACTATTAAATCTATATACCCAGTGTCGTTAACGTCTCTAAGAATTTCTCAACAGGGTGTGACGTAACACTTTGGACTTAAATGTTTACATTGTGTACACTCCATACAAATAATTGTTTTGTTCGTTTGAATGCTAAAATGTGATCTTGTATTTTCAGTTTGTCTCCTGCTGTGCGAACACAAAATTTAAGTTTCAGTCATAATGCACCACCATATACTCAGTATTAAGACTAAGTAGTAATAACAATGATAATAATAATAATAATTGCGTCGCGGAGAAAGAATGTGGAATAGAAAACTGAAAGAACAATGGGTAGAAAGAACAGAAGTGTTGAAATAAACTGTCTAGAATTTGCAGATGATTTTGCCGTACTTTCAGAAAACTTGAAAAATTCAGCAATAGAAGTCAGTCTCTTGGAATAAATATCCAACAGAACAGGTTTAAGAATTTCTGTAGAAAAAAACAAACTTATGACAAATATAAAAAATATTCCAGAATGTTTAGTAACAGAAATTGGTCCAATAAAGAACTAAAGACATACAAATATTTGGGAGAAACAATTCTAGGAAATAGTTTGGAAATATCCGATGTAGAAGAAAGGATGCACAAGATGGAAAGAGGTATAACTAGGAATAAGTACAACAAAAAGTGTTTATCTAAAACCCTCAAAATACAACACTAGAACACAGTAGTCAAACTGGAGTGCGTATACGCCAGTGAATGTCTAGTACTGAATTACAAGCTGAATACATTAGAAGTACTGGAAAGAAAAATTATACGTAAAATACTCGGCCCGTTAAGAACTGCATAACTCTGGAATTCAAGAATTAATGATGAGGAATACCGGAACAAAGGGAAACATAATACATACAACGCAGGCATTTATACAGAATGGATGACAACAGGTTAATCAAAGAGATCTTCAAATATCTTTGGAACAAGAAATCAACAAAAACGTGGATTCATGAAGTCAAGAAAGATTTGGAAAGAAACAACATAAGAGAAGAAGCAGCAAAAGAGACAAAGGTTTCTAGAAAGAAAGTGTTAAAAATGGAAAGATTCCAAGGCCGGGAAGGAAAGAAAAAAGGCTCAAAATGGTCCAGGGAAAGGAAAAGGAGGCATAGTGAGCAGATCAAATAGTGTTGGAGGAAAAAGAAGGAGCAACAAAGGATAAAGCTTTGAAATTGTCATCTGGTTCCTAGAAGACCCTAACGGAGAAAGAATAATAATATAAATAACATAACAATGGAAATGTACCAGAACACAGAAACGGAGCTCGATAGACGCAGTAGCTTAAGTGCGGCCAGTTTCCAGTATTCGGGAGATATTAGGTTCGAACCCCACTGTCGGCACCCCAGAATATGGTTTTCCGTGGTTTCCTATTTTCACACCAGGCAAATGCTGGGGCTGTACCCTAATTAAGGCAACGGCCGCTTCATTCCCATTCCTAGCCCTTTCCTGTACCTTTGTCGCCATAAGACCTATCTGTGTGGGTGCGACGTAAAGCAACTAGCAAAAGAAACATTACTATTATTATTATTATTATTATTATTATTATTATTATTATTATTATTATTAATCTTCTTTTTCCGTCAGGATCTTCTATGGACCACGAGACAATTTCAAAGCTTCATCCTTTATTGTTCCTTCCTCCTCCTCAAATACTTCTTTATAAGCTCATTATGCCTCCTTCTCCTCAGACCATTTTGAGCCTGTTTTCTTTCCCTCGCGACCCTGGAATCCTTCCATTTTTAATATTTTATTCCTAAATTATCCCTCCCTATTACTTATTCCCTTAATGTATTTCTTTCCAAATCTTTCTTGACTTCATGATTACAGGTTGTTGTTGACTTCCTGTTGGAAAGATATTTGAAGATCTGTTTAGTTAACCTGTTGCCCATTCCGTATAAATGCTGCAAAAAAAATCAATCGCCTCTTCCGCATTATATCTGTTATGTTTCCTATGTTCCGGTATATTTCATCATTACTTCTTGATTTCCAAAGTTCTGCAGTTCTTAGCGGGACGAGTAGTTTCCGTATACTATTCCTTTCCAGTACTTTTAATTTTTATTATTATTATTATTATTATTATTATTATTATTATTATTATTATTATTATTATTATTGCCGTGTAGGCGCGAAAGAGTGCGTACTTTCCATACAGGTTTGACTGTATATACGTCATCTCCATTGCAGCTCGATATTGATTGTAAGGGTGGAACTAACTCCTAGAACATCGTATCGCACCACCATAATGATCTTAGCATTCCTTTCCGGGTGAGAAACTCGGTCATTGTTACAAGGATTGACACGACAGGGTTTTAAAAAAGGAAAGGTAACATAACATGATGAAGGAGGAACTGAATTTCATGTCATTTTTTGTGTAGTCCTCTTCCCTTTTAGAAGTCTACAACACGAGTGTCACAGTTAAGCTGTAAATGGTATATTAGTGAGATTCTACGTCTGATATGTCAGGGGTGTAAAAGAAAGAACTTCTGTGTACGCTGTCTCTTTTTGGCATTCTTCAGTTTCTTATACATCATCTAGTGCATTCGATTGAACGATAAACAAATACTTGATTCTTGGCACACAAAATAGTCAAACAATTTCGATTTCCGCGCTGGAGTAGAGCGGATAGTGATTATTGTTTTAAGAAGTACTGGCATCGTAGCGATAGTAAGCAAAACAAGTGTTCGAGTTGTCCTTTACTAAGTTATATGTGAATTGGAAGGATAAACAGATGCGCTGAGGTTTCTGATGGTGATGGTTCAAGATGTGATCACGGTAGCTGACGTACTGCGTGATGATAACATCGCAGGGTGGACTCTAAATTAAGGTAGTGTTACGAATAAAACTCAGTCTGTTTTATCACTGTAATTTATTTCAGGGTGACCCAGTAAATGCACACACACACACACATATATATTACACACACACACACAACTCTCATCATCATCATCATCATCTTCATCTTCATCATCATCATCATCTTCTTCTTCTAACCATCTCTAGTCGCCCGAGTGCGGTACGAAAGCGCTCTCCATCTTTTCCATTTCATTTCTTCCTTCTCAGCTTGATGCCATTCCACTCCTCTTCCTTCCGAATTCTGCTTTACTTGAATTGATCCACAATTTCCTTGGTCTATCTCTAGGTCTTTTGCCTTCCACTTCCTTTTCTAGCCATTTTTTTTTTTTTTTTTGCTTTTCTCATTTGATCCATCCTTCTTGCACGGCCATACCATTTGAGTCTTAATGTTCTTACATTTTTGCTTCGCGACTGCTTTACTCGTGTATTATGACGGATATCTTCATTCCGATCTTATCACTTCTTGTTCTCTGTAGCATTGACCTCAGTAACTTCATTTCTGCCGCTTGCAGTCTGCTGCTGATCGAACAGGATTCTAATGATAATAATAACAACAATGTTGGTTTCTTTACGTCCCACTACCTACTTTTACGGTTTTCGGGGACGCAGAGGTGCCGGAATTTAGTCCCTCAGGAGTTCTTTTACCAGCCAATAACTCTACCGACACGAGGCACCTTCAAATACCACCGGACTGAGCCAGGATCAAACCTATCAAGTTGGGGTCAGAAAGGCAGCGCTTTAACCGTCTGAGCTACTCAACCCGGCTCACAGGGGCATGTGTAGATATCGGCACAAAATATACCTGATAAAGGGTTCTCTCTGTACTTAAATGTATTTGGTTATCCAATAGAAGAGGCGATAAAATTGTGCTCCTTTTTGGACTCTCTTAGTGATTTCAGCAGAGGACTTTGCATCACTAGTTACAACACTAACAAGATACTGAAAATGGGTAACGTTCTCTAGTTTATCGCTGTCCAGTTGGGTGTTATCCTGCAGGGCTTGCCTACTGACTGGCATCACTACAAACCATAACAGACCAGACTCCACTAATACAAGTCTCTGTCCACTCAGCCTTGGGAGGTCAAATCCCCGCCTCAGCCATCCTCGAAGTGGTATTCCGTGGTTTCCCACTTCTTCTCCAGGTAAATGTTGGGATGCTATCTAACTTAAGGCCACGGCCGCTTCATTTCCTTCCAATCTTTCCATCCCACACAAGATCTCTGTTCAGCACAGCAGGTGAGGCCGCCTGGGCCTTCCCGGTTGTATCCCCCCGATCAAAAAGTCTCCGCTCCAGGACACTGTCCTTGAGGCAGTAGAGGTGGAATCCCTCGCTGAATCCGAGGGAAAAACCAATCCCGGACGGTAAACGGATAAATAAATAAATAAATAAATAAATAAATAAATAAATAAATAAATAAATAAATAAATAAATAAATAAATAAATAAATAAATAAATAAATAAATAAATAAATAAATAAATAAATAAATCGAAAGTCAGCAAAATATAGGACTTAAAATCTCATATGAAAAGCTAAATTTGTGACAATATCGGAAATGCTCCATCTGAACGTACCAGTAATTAGAATAAAATCGCAAAAGTAAAGGAATTTAAGTATTTAAGTGAATGGACCACTGAAAATAAATCAGTAGCTTCAAGAATTCAGAAAACAGAATTTGCTTTTCAACATACAAAGAATGTTTATAACTAAAAATGCTTGTCCTCAAACAGTAAATTTGACCATTACTTAACAATTATCAAACCTGTAACTCTTTATGTTTCAGAAACAATTAGAGATCAAAGAAAGGACACTCCTGAGAAAATTCTTAGGGCCAAGAATTAAAACTAGAATACATTGCCCCAAACCCGACTCGGAAATATATTTCAAAATATCTATACTTACTGATACTGTGAGACTGCGACGAATTAAATTTATAAGCCATTTGGAAAGGCTGAATAACAGCAGATTTACTTATCAAATACACAATTTTTGTAAATCAAACGTACGAGATAAAATGGTATAAGCAAGTAGAGAAAGGCCTCACTGAATTAGGATCACCAAATCTGCAGGATATAAATATAATCAGAAAAAAACAATGTTCACACAAGGGAATTTGGGGATGACGGGAAAAAACCAACACGAACTTGGTCGAAGGAACAGAAATTACAATTGATGGAAATGAAATATTGGGCAAGGAAGAAAGCTCAACAAATGTTTATTGCGCGTGGTCCTATGTGATCCAATCCTGCAGAAGAAGAAGAAATAGAAAAAAACATTGAGTTTTACCATTGAAGAGGCTCTAAACAGATTTCACGCAACACAATAAGCACACTAGGCTGATGATTATGATGGTACGACTAGCAGCTGAATAAAACCACGAATTTACTCAATGCTTATACACCCCTGTCCTCTTTATCTGTGAGGACGATCCATCCCCCAAGTCGCGACCGCATCCCTTCTTTTCACGCCGTCTCCTCCACTTATGGCCATCACATCAGTTCCATCTGTTCCTCCATCTCCATCCTTCGATCATATCATCTCTGATCTAAAGATTGGGACGTCAAGGAGAGTAGATTTTTCGGAAAGAGTAGTACGACTCTTCTACACAATGCCAGAGTTGAGAAGTAAACCAGTAAAAGTTATCTACTTACTTGAATCGAACTACTTTAGTAATTTACTTCTTCAAAAGAATTATAATCGTTACATTTTGGTAATCATTATATTGTACATCAAATCGAGAGCTTGGCAACGAGCCGGTCAGCTACATGGAGTTTTGTTTGTAGCCGAGAATTCCGATCCATACAGAATGGCTGGACGGGCAAGCTTTTATAAATTTTGCCTTTCAGGTGGAGGGATACCTTCTTATTAGATAGAACTTCTATAGCTGCCCGTCATTATTATTATTTTTTACCGAGCGAATTGGCCGTGCAGTTAGGGGCACGCAGGTGTGAGCTTGCATTCGGGAGATGGTGGGTACGAACCCTACTGTTGGTAGTGCTGAAGATGGTTTGTTCCGTTTTATCCACATTTTCATACCAGGAAAATGCTGGGGCTGTACCTTAGTTAAAGCCACGACCGCTTCCTTCTCACTCCTAGCCATTTCATATCACATCGTCACCATAAGACCTATCTGTGCCGGTGAGACGTAAAGCCATTAAAAATCTAGATCTTCTTCTTTATGAGGATACCTGCTCGACCATATCCCAACTTCAATTCATCTTCCCTTCTTGTTTCCTCTTCTTATCTTTTCAGTATTCTTTCATCATTGCACAATGTCTTATTCTTATCTTCTCAGACCACTTTGGACAGGAACCCTATTCATTCCTCCTTCCATTTCGAAAACTTCCTTTTTTTAAATCTCTCTTTCTATAGTTTCCTCTTCTCTCATTTTGTTTCTTTCTAAATCTTTCTTTACCTCTTGTATCCTGTTCGTTGTTGACTTGTTCTCTAAAATGTACTTGAATATCCGTTTTGTCAATCTGCTATCAACCAATGTATAGATATGTCTAAAAATAGCACTCTTCTTTTTCTCACTGTTTCTGTTATATTTTGTACGTTCTGGTATATTTACTTGTCTATATATTAAAAGAGTTAACTAAAAATAACTTTGGCAAATCCGACCGCCTGTTCTACTGGACCCATTCGATTAATTTCTGTTTGATTCTCTTGGGAATTACCTGCCGGTAAATCATCAGGCATTGATAGGTTTCTAAGTTCACCCAGCTTTGAGTAATCATAACATCAAATCATTCCAATAACTGCAGGCGAACGCTTACCCTAACCCGCAATACATTATGCACGAGTACTTAGCAGGTTGCTAAGCGACTAACACTTTCAATAATATCCTCATATATATTATTTTCATCCATAGTAATATAGCCATGTTTGATCACTATCTGTAAGCCAGAGAGTATGCACTTTCTCTGATCATACTCTTTGATTCTCATACCTTCCCCAGCTTCTAAATATACTCAACAGATGGCAGAACTTTCCTAATAACGTACATGCTGCTAAGAAAAAATAGTCTACCTACGCACAGACGGGAAGGTATCAAGTCAACTAGCCTTCTGCATGACCATTAATAAAGCGCAGGGACAAAATCTTGCAAAAGTGGGTAGAGTACTTCTCCGAACCAGTATTTAAACATGGCTAATTATATGTCGCACTATCTCGGGCAACATCGTTTGGACATGTTATGATGCAGATACGGTCGAATGGTTGAAGCACAGAGAATATTGTACGGAAAGAAGTGTTATAGTCCGCCTCTGTGGTCTAGTGGTTAGCGTGATTAGCTGCTACCCCTGGAGGTCCGGGTTCGATTCCCGGCTGTGCCGCGAAATTTGAAAAGTGGTGTGAGGGCTGGAACGGGGTACACTCAGCCTCGGGAGGTCAACTGAGTAGAGGTCGGTTCGATTCCCACCTCAGCGATTCTGGAAGTCGTTTTCCGTGGTTTCCCACTTCTCCTCCAGGCAAATGCCGGGATGGTACCTTACTTAAGGCCACGGCCGCTTCCTTCCCTCTTCCTTGCCTGTCCCATCCAATCTTCCCATCCCTCCACAAGGCCCCTGTTCAGCATAGCAGGTGAGACCGCCTGGGCGAGGTACTGGTCATTCTCCCCAGTTGTATCCCCCGACCCAAAGTCTGAAACTCCAGGACACTGCCCTTGAGGCGGTAGAGGTGGGACCCCTCGCTGAGTCCGAGGGAAAAACCGACCCTGGAGGGTAAACAGATTAAGAAGAAGAAGAAGATGATGAAGAAGAAGAAGAAGAAGAAGA
This sequence comes from Anabrus simplex, assembly GCF_040414725.1. Classification (NCBI taxonomy): domain Eukaryota; kingdom Metazoa; phylum Arthropoda; class Insecta; order Orthoptera; family Tettigoniidae; genus Anabrus; species Anabrus simplex. Next base: position 133,663,343 of record NC_090273.1, read on the forward strand.
AGAAGTGTTATAAACTACATTACCGGCATTAAATGTTCATAAAACTATTGAAACAATACGACTACCACAGGTATATCAAGGCGGGTTATCTGACCTATTTATAAGGAAGTTATTTACCATTGTTCTCTTGTTTACATTGGACCTAAGATGTTTCCTATGGTTCTCCTTTCTAGATGTCCCACTTTATTTAAACTATAGTTAATATTTAATATCTTATGTAGATGGATATGTTGTAGTGTTTTTGTTTCATGCTATGAATGTGTAGTTACACTACTGTATACAGCTAGGAAAGGCACCCTCTTTTCAACACGAAGTTCCTCTGAAGATTGGTAATATTTAAGTGTAAAGTTAGCAGTAGACATTGACAGTAAACGAAGAGCCTTATCAAGCTGCAGTTCCGCTCAATCGCCTCTCCGCTAGCTCTGGGCTAGTGTGTATGGCTCGCCACACACTGTGCACGCCCCACGGACCACGGAATATTGTTTTTAAAATTATCAGGTCTTAGAATAAAACACCCGGCCTTAAAAATGCCCTTAAGTAATTAAAATGCAGATTACATACTCGTACACGGCCATCTAGAAATTTCTGAGGCGAGGGTAGCATCTCTTTTCCCTTTGTTTAGAGTATCCCTCCCCGTATGAATGCTGGGTGCGGCTGCGGAGCGAAAATGTAGCAGTGCCTTAGCAGAAGGGTGTTTAGCAACGGCAGATCTACTCACGAATGGTATTCTAGCTGCCCCTCCCCTCCACAGAAAAAAGAAGAAAAATCTGACTCTCGGCACATAACAAATACGAGGAAAATAAACACCGATAATCCTCATTCTTATCAATACAGGGTGTTTAGAAATTCAATACACAAACTTCCAGGGATGATAGAAGCTACAAGAACAAAGTTTTAAAATCGGAAATTGAAGAATACTTTTAGGTAGTTGGAAATACAATTATTGCATGGGAATTTAATTATCTTACATGTTATAATTATCATATTTTGGTCCGTATTGAATTGTACTATTCGTCGCCATAAGACCTATCTATGTCGGTGCGACGTAAAGCCCCTGGCAAAAAAAAAAAATTGTACTATAAAGTCAAAGAAATATTAAAGTTTATTTATTCCACCTATTCAATACATAAAAAAGTGATTTTAATTAAGAATTAAAATCTGTGAATAAAATTATAGGGACATGTTTCGTCCTAGATTTAAGGACATCTTCAGCCTTAATCTCAATCTCAAAGATAAAAAATCAGGATCCTCATTGTTCTTAATTGTGGTTGATTTTTTTAAATTAATTACAAATGAATGTGAGGATGATGTAGGAAATATGAGCGAGATGCTTGACAGTAGTTAAGATATTCTTAAAAATAAAGTCTTAATAAAGTCTTACAAACAAATAGTCGTAATTTACATACTTTCTTCAATGTCCTTGTCTAACATTCTTCATCATTCTTCTTCATCATCATCATTATTATTATTCTGACGTTTGAACTGTTTTAGGATCCAAACTTTTCTCTGACGCCCTCAACCAACACAGGGCACCGCTTTACAAGATTCAACGCAGCAAGTTGCGTTCTTATAGAACTACCAATATGCAACTTGTTCCCACATTTTTAGACAAGGAAATTCAAGAAAGTATGTAAATTACGAGTATTTGTTTGTAAGACTTTATTAAGACTTTATTTTTTAAGAATATCTTTACTACTGTCAACCATCTCGTTCATATTTCCTACATCATCCTCACATTCATTTGTGATTTTTTTAAATCAATCACAATTAAGAACAATCAGAATCCTGATTTTTTATCTTTCAGATTGAGATTAAGGCTGAAGATGCCCTTAAATAAAGGGCGAAACATGTCCCTATAATTTTATTCACAGATTTTAATTCTTAATTAAAATCACTTGTTATGTATTGAATAGGTGGAATAAATAAACTTTAATATTTCTCTGACTTTATAATTTAATTATCTTTTAACAAAACTGTTCTAAAGTGCATTCTCCTGCTCTAATATACGTTCTGTCGTACACGTTCATTGACTTCAGGTATGTACGTGGTCACGGCACTACCGTGACTGTACGCCTCTGCATTCAGGAGACGGGGCAGGACTGGACCTCACGGCTGGTCCCAACTGTCGGCTGTCCTGAGAATGGTTTTCCATTCTCCTGCACTAAGGTGAATGCCGGGACAGTTCCTAGTACAGGCCACGGCCGCCAACCCCCTCACCTTCTCCGAGCATCTCCTTCACCGTAACAAATATCCCGGCCTGAGAGACGGCGTCACCGTCTAAGAGGCCCGCCTCCCCCTTCAGGGGAGGAAAGAAAACATTTTACTAGTAGTAGGTATGTGCTGTAGAGAGTATGCGGCTGCAAGCAACAGAGCGGCGATTTCTTTCTCCCACTGCGTTGTAAACGAACGGAAAAGGACTGTGTGTGTCACAGCACAGACATTGTATTCAGACGTCATGATAGGTTTTAACACAACTACGTAATATTGATGGTTTTAAAGAATCAGAGTCACAATTAATTTAAACACTTAGAGTAAAATGTCTGATTTTCTCGGTCAATAATTCATTTCAGACCCATGATTGAATGAAAATCCACATTCTGTTTCCAGTCATTCGACCGTGTCAGGAATGGAGTGAATAAAGCCTCTATCTAGCGGCGAGGATAGGAACTGTGCCGCCTGCCGAAGGTTGTCGCACTCACTTAGAGAAATGATTAATGAATGGCAGATAAAATGATACTGGAGAGTGTTGCTGGAATGAAAGATGACAGGAAAATCGGAGTACCCGGAGAAAAACCTGTCCCGCCTTAAATTGTCCAGCACAAATCCCACAACGAGTGACCGGGATTTGAACTACAGAAACAGGCTGTGAGAGACCGGTACGCCGCCACCTGAGCCACGGAGGTTTTATCAGATCCATGGTTATTTACTGAATTTTGGTATAGTCTTTACGTAACTCTGGAAGTTGGTCAGTTAATTTGTATATCTTTGTTTCACGTAAAAATTACTTGACTAATAGAGCTCAAATTTGACTAGCTTAGAGCTGATGCATTCAGTTAACATTCAGGCTACTTAATATCACGCGCTCACTTAAGGGGGACATGTAGTGAAAGTAAATGTGAAACTAATCAGATGAAAATGTACGACTGGGACTCTTCTCTCTGGTGGGCGGTTGGCCATTTTTGGTCTGTACTTAACATCACTTTTTTGCGCACTGAGATCTGATGGTTTATCGTTCTTGCTATTTCAATTTGTCATCTCGCATTTATGAGAATATCGAACTATCGAGATTCGAAATTCCGAGATTCTACTTTATTAGTACGGGTGATATGATGCTAGATTTTAAGAGGAACAATGGTGCATCTTACTTAATATAGAAATATGTGCCAATTTCTATCAAAAAACAAAATGTCTGTGTTGAGGACACATTTGTTATTCAAGTTAGAAAGCAAAAATTGTTTTGTTTGTGGAATTATGTATATGATAATTTAAAAAGGAAAACTATTAAGTATTCCGGAGCACAACAATTGAATTTGTACTGTTTACAAGATGGTGGGTGTAGAAAATTTTTGAAAAAATTCCAACCTCCTGATGAGAAATTACAAAATATCACGGTTGTTACTGTTTTATTACTGTTAAACTAAGACATTTATTTACAAAATATTACCATGAGATCTCACTTTATTCAATTAAAAATGTTCTTATTGAGACCTTGATATTATTTTTAAAATAGGATTAAGGTGCTGACTTCAAAATAGGATACTGTCTTATAAAGGCTTAATACTGTTATTATTCTTGGAATTTTTATTCTGCTTCCAGTTTTACCAAATCTTCCATGAACATGGTCAATCACAGGTCTCTCTCTGTAATTAATTATCGACCATCAAACTGGAAGAGAAACATGAATTACGGGTGGATTTTGGGACCAGCAGAGGGTAAATATTGCACAGTGCAGGTAGAGGGTAAAGAAATCTAATATCCACCTGGACCGTACGCTGTCAGTTGCTGGTTATTGTAAACGCTTCAATGTTTGACTGCATTAATGTGATGCGATAGTATCACCCCTCACTGGAGTCGATCCCCGCCCCTCCCTCGCCCTCACCTAGCAAGCAAAAGCTGTGTGGCGAAGCTGCAAAATCGCATCAAACATGGAATGCTCTCATCAACCCCGCAGGAGTTCAAACGCTGTCGAGCGTGGTGGTTAGCATTTTAACAATCTTCTTCGGAAGTCAAGTGCCTGAGGCTTCTAAAATTATGTGAAGATTTTCACCGAAAATAACCTCTTCGATAATGCTGGTAAAAGCGAGTATGAATAAAGTTTATGGTCAACGCCTCTATAAAATGTACACGATGCTTCGTTTCCTTCACGGGGTTTTAGTAACAGGTTGTCTTACCTGACGCAGACCACTACACACTGAATACGATTAACACTCCCACGGTACGGTTTTGGATGTGACGAGAATTGTTCGCTGTAGTCTAGTTAGTGATGCGATAATCGAATACAGAATAATAGCTTATTATTTGATTATACAGTATTTTCCATTCGATTATTTTTCGATTATTCATTCCAATGAATAAGGCAATAGAACAGTGAATAATTTTTCCTTGCGATCATTTTTTTCGATTATTCATTCGAAACTGTATTAAAATCAATGAGGCAATCGAATAGTGAATTTTTCCATTCCATTATTTTTCGATTATTCATTCGAAACTGCATTCGAATGAATGAGGCAATTGGATTGTATTTCTATTTTTCATATGAGTTCATCTATTCGCTTATTTCAATCGATTATCCGCCCGACACACTTAAACCGAAAAGTGATTTATGACGCATCCGAATATTCTATGAGATACAACTGAATGATATTTGAAACTCATTCAATTATTTTATTCGATTATTTATATAATCGGATGGAGGTTTTTCAATTATTGCAAGTATTCGATTATCCCATCACTAGGTCTAGTGGATTACGGGTCCGAAAATGCATAATTGCAGGTGGTTCATAATCATCAGGAACAGAATACACTATAGACTTTCCGTGTCCCCAAAGTTAAAAGTCCAGAGGATTTATGTCAGGAGAGCGCGATGGCCAATCGATTGTTCGACCTCCTCCAATCCAGTGCCCAGGATAATACGCATTAAGGTGCCTGCGGCCAAAAATGACTGGAATGTGCAGGATCACCATCGTGCATGAAGTTCGTTTTATTTATTTATTTATTTATTTACTGTAGTATCAGGAGGGGAATGAGGCCGAATTACAAGGGTCCTTTACGTGTACAATAGTTATTAATAGAGACAACTTGCTGAAATGGGTAACAAGTAAAGTCTATCCTGCACAATGGTTGTGCTGTAAGCTTTGCATAAACAGTAGGGTTACGGCCAAAAAGAACTCCTATAATGTGTTTTACTCTCGCTACAGAACGGAATAACGGACTACACGACACTTTCTAGTTATTAATCTAATATAAAATCATATAAAAACATTTACAAACGGGACAAATATACACAATATAAACCGTACAATCCTATATTTTACATATTTACTTAAACAACAATATAAACAAAGGAACATTCACTTAAACACAGGAAAGAATCGGAAGGAAAAATGATGTGAGGAACATCATGACACAGGGAAGGATACGGTAAGAAGATATCCACGCTCCTGGTAAGAGATTATACACGGTTGCAATACATATAGAAATGGACCTGTGCGTAAGAGAAAGGCTGGAGTAGCGAATATGGAAGAGGGTCTTCATTCTAGTACTACGAGAAGGGACTGCTGTCGAATGGATGATAGTTGTATGTCTTCCAAGTAATCAGGAAATGTAGTACGCAAGAAATCTGTGTTGTTCAGTCCAGTAAGCCTGTCCGGAAGAACGCAGGGTCCAAAAAAAAAACCCTGAAGAACTGGAGAGAGCAGGAGGGGGAGCTCAGGCCCACATCAAATTTACTCGCAACTCCATTACGTGTATAACTATTATTTCTCGCAATAAGGGTGCCTCGATATGACTCAGTAAGTACACGCTTGGACAACTGTGAAATTATGCATTTTCAGACCCACGTTGTCTTATTTCTTCTTGTTCTTCTCTCTATTATTCCGGAAATTTTGCCGTTGATTCTTGATACAGCCTGTATTTTCAGATCAATATTTTTAAATAAGACAAAGTCATGTGATTGTAAAAATCACGAACTTCCGCCCAGTAATTTAGACTTGATGTTTCTGAGGGCAGGCAGACATATGTTTTATGTGTATAAAGAGATATAGAAGAGAACACGCGAAGGGCACACATCCTAGGCTTAGAGGCGCTAATGATTGAGAGAGCAACAAAGAAATATTACTCGTCTTTACGATGTGTTTAGGCAATGAGGCGAGGATCAAGTCCGCTCGCCTCGCACGAAGGAAAGGGGTGAAAACCTGATAAGAAAAAAGGACAATATAATAGTGGCATTAATGGTTTTCCATCTGGCGAATATCGGCGTAGAGATTGGTGAAGTGATGTTCTCCCTCGACCTCTGGTTGATATGATGGTTCGACATTAGCAGAGGCAGCGTCTTGGAATGTGCGGAATGCGGACGTTCTTCACATTACCCGATAGTGGAGGCGTCTTAATGCTCCGCGCCCTTCTTCGTTATTGGCACTGCCAGTGGAATGTCTCGACACAGTCGATACCCTGGCGTGTGGTTACTGTCATATCGCAGGTAAACTCACACCGTTCTCTTGCTGGATTGTTCCACATGAAATTATGTTACTACTGACAACATGAGCCAGATGAATAGTTCCTTAGTATCGCATTATATTCTCTTTCGCTAAGAGCTGCGAATGCCATATCACTCTGTCCTCTTTTTAATTTGGATGCGGCGACGAGGGGGAGGGTGTTGGAGATTTTGGGAATATTACATGAATCAACCATTTATTCTGTCTAATTTACATTCCGTTCTCCTAGAAATAAGAACATCACAGCAAGAATTAAGAAACAACAGCAACCACAGGAAGATTTGCATTCGATCTTTCTCCCTTCCATTTCTTCCTCTTTCTTTTCTTTATTCCCATCTTCCCTTAATTTAATTTCATACTCCTTCTCTTCCTTTCCATAATTTCTTTTCATATCTATCCTTATTTTCTTTTTCATTTCTCTCTTACTAATTCATCTCCTCTCCCCCTTCCTTCCGTCATATTTTTGTTTCATTTTACCCCCTTCTCCTTCCTTACATAATTTCCTATTTTCCTTCTCACCTGCTTTCTTCCTTAATTCCCTTCTTCTATGTTTTTTGTGTCTTTCTTAATTCCTTCCTTCCTTCTCTTTCTTTCTTTCTTTCCCTTAATATCCAATTCCTTTTCTCTTTATTTCTTTCCCCCCTTCGTTAACCTCCCCCCTCATTACTTGCTTCTTTTCTTTATTTCTTCCTTATTTCCATTATTTATGCTTTCTTTCTCCCTTTTACCTAGCCCTCCTATTTCTCTAATAATTTGTTCTTATATATTTCAAGGGAGGATGTGATAACTGCGTGCCACAGTCACTTGATTCTCACCAATACAAGTAGGAATTTTGAACCCCAATTTTTTTGATTCCAATGAAAATGGAGATTCCTTGTCTATGATCACGATATGCACAATCACATGAAACTTGCTTCTTTTTATTCACTTTATCTATTTCCTTTCTGGGTAATTTCTTCCGTCCTAACATCTTTCCTTACTTCTTTATATTTGCTCTTCTTTCTGACTCGCTTCGCTCCTTAATTCATCCACTGATCTACCTTTTAGCTTTCAGTTTTGAATCAACGTTCATAAGAATGTTATTGGTTTGACGTTCCAGTGAGTACTTTTATGGATTTTGGGAGCGGCGAAGTAGCGGAATTTGGAGTTGCAAAACTTCATTCAAGTGCCGTTAAATCTACGACACGACTCTGACGAATCTAAGTATCCTCAAATATTACCGGTCTGCGTTGGGATTTAACCCGCCAATTTGGGCTGAAAAGGTCAGCGCTTTATCTTCTGAGCCACTCACCCCCGGTGTCTATTTCAATCTTTGAACATTGACCGAAATAAAGAAATATTTTGTCAGTTTTCTTTTTTAAAGTGGTCTTTAATTTTTTTCTTATTAGAGGAGTACGCGTGGGGCTGAGAACAGACAAACTTGTGTGTCTCAATTAGAAACCCAGATAGTTCTTAAAACTTATTTTAATTACTGCTATTCTTGAACTCTTGCAGCCCAAAATTATTTTAATAATTCTTTAGTTTCAAATGTAGTTTACGTTTTAATACAGCTCGAATTGGTACCTGAATACGCTCAATTTAAATGTAAATGTTCATTCTTTTTCAACTTTTATTTTTAGCTTCGTGCTGGGGCTTTTCAGCTTTATTGGTAACTACATTATCAATAATTTCAATTCATTTCTATTTCATCTTTCCTTCGAATGTTCCACATTTTTCTCCTGATTTTTACATTTCAATTTCTCACCCAATTTCTTCCTTCCATTTCTCCCCTGTTTCCACTGCTTCCATTGCTCTTTGTGCATTCCCGTTGTTTGTTAAAGTTCTGGCAATTGTTTTCAAGAGTATACGGTTCTCCCTTCCTGTTGCCCGCCAGTGTTCTGGGCGAGTGAAGCGAAACGCAGTAAATATGACAGTGCTGTTGTAATTGAAGGTGCCACAATTAGTGTGAAAGGTGTTTGCCTGCCAGGAGTGACAACTGGGCCGAGGCTATTAACACAAACAGACTATCCCCTTTAAACAATGCCATATATCCCGCCCTACCTCTCTGCCAGCTTAAACGTTTGTAACTGATTGCTCGGACTGGCTTCAATCAACGAAACCCTAGTGGTAGCTTCAACCACTTGATGAAATGACTGAATGGGTCAACATCCATTACCTATTTATCAACAGACTAGACTGGAAAAAGGTGACGTTGTTCAGGGTATAACAATAGGCTCATAGTTCTGGGCCAGTGAAGCAAGACGAAGTAAATACAGTACGACAAATTAAAGAGTAGTCATCTTTGTAAAGGCCGTGAAGTCCCAAGGAGGAATGACAGGTAAAAGGCTTCCACTATCAGTAATCTCGCCTCTAAGGAAAATAGCAGTAAAGACACGGTCTTTTCATCCCGAAGGACGTAGGTTCGATTTCCTCGCAGGAAGTCCAAAAATATGAAACGAGATTTCCAATCTTGGAGAGGCAATTGCCAAGAGGTTCACTCAGCCTGAACCAGAAATGGGTATCAGCTTAATTTCTGGAGGCTAAAGTGGCCGGTCATAGAGATAACCGCTCTATCCTACTTCTGACAATCTGTTTACAATTCAAACTACTCATGCTTGAATACGAATAATAATATTTATGTATTTGTTTATTTAGGATTATTAACAGAATAGTGCCGAATTACAAATATAATAATAATAATAATAATAATAATAATAATAATAATAATAATAATAATAATAATAATAATAATAATAATAATAATAATAATAAGTTAACCTTCTGAGGGTTGGTACAATGAGAACGTGCCGTCTCACGATAATTTATCTTCATTGTCTAGCGCCAGAATATACTTCATCTTGGTATGTCTCGGAAATGTGCTACTCCATTGGTAATTTCAGTGAAGAAGGACCTGACCGGTGCCTCTGAGACAGTGGTTCAAGAAAAAACAAAACGTTTCCCTTTGCGAAAAGCTAATGGGCACGAAAATGTCTTTCAATAAATGAATCTCAACTTGTAGCCGCACATCTTACGCGGCCAAAGCCTTCGGTAACGACTAATGTGACGTCACTGGCGATACACTTTCCATTTTCAACAAACTTTATTTATGGAAATCCACAGCCGCAGCATCTTCGGTGACCCAGGATGAAACAATACTTTGGGGAAGAATTGTGCAGTACTGTCCAAACGCTATGCACTAAACCAGGCATATTTTATTCACAATGCAACGTAGGAGTTAGGTATTTCCAACATTTCTTGTGAGACAATGAATAGAATGTATCTTTGCAAGAAATCCGAACTGAATTCTAACAAATATCATTCCACCTTACGATACTTAAGACTCTGATATTTCAGAAATTACGAACTGCCGGAACCATGTTTATATAACCTGCTTGTCTCCTCTTTATATGAGGACCTAGGTATTGTCATTTCGCCGGGTGTTTCGGAACTTTATTTTACTACATTCCTTAATTCACATCGAGACGGATAGCTCTTATGGCGACGATGGGATAGGAAAGGGTTAGGAGTGAGAAGAAAGCGGCCGTAGCCTTATTTACGGTACATATCCAGCATTTGCTTGGTGTGAAAATGGGAAGCCACGGGAAACCATCTTCAGGGCTGCCGACAGCGATATTCGAAACCACTATCTCCCGAATGCAGTACACAGCTGCGCGACGCACACCACACGGCCAACTCGCTCGGTTTATTTCGAAACGCCCTGTATTTATAACACAAACCGAAGGCCTGCGGATTATGAGGTGTCGTTTGGTCAGCACAACGAATCCTCTCGGCCGTTATTCTTGGCTTTCTAGACTGGGGCCGCTATATCACAGTCTGATAGCTCCTCAATTCTAATCACGTAGGCTGAGTGGACCTCGAACCAGACCTCAGGTTCAGGTTAAAATCCATGACCTGGCCGGGAATCGAACCCGGGGCCTCTGGGTGAGAGGTAGACACGCTACCCCTACACCACGGGGCCGGCTATTTAAACACAAGTATTAAGAATGATGCCAGCCCCGCGGTCTAGGGGAAACGTGCATGCCTCTTACTTGGAGGCCTCGGGTTCAATTCCCGGCGAGGTCAGGAAATTTTAGCCGGACCTGAGAGGTGATTCAAGGTCCATTCAGCCTACGTTATTACAACTGAGGAGCTATCTGACGTTGAGATAGCGGCTCCGGTCTAGAAAATGAAGAATAACGACCGAGTGGATTCGTTGCCCCGACTAGGCCTTTGGAATAAGCAGCGGTCGCTTGGTAGGCCAAGTCCCGTCAGGCCTGTAGTACCATGGGGTCTGGTATTAAGAATGATACGGTTATTAAATCGTGTTTACACGGCCGTGACGCTGCTCACACTGTTCCGTCCCGCCAGAACTACAAGACAACCTGACGCCAGTGTATGAAAGAAGTCTTCACCGCTCCAACCGAGTGTTTTGCCATTTAGGGTCCACAGGCGTTGCACAAAGCAATGTGGTTCTCCCTTCTCTGCGATAACGGCTTGTGGCGGTGGTGAATTATCGACCGCGGGAATCGAACATAAACCCTCCGGGTTCGGAAAACCACATCACCATCTGCTGTTGTGGTCGGCCGTACCTTTATCCAGGGTTCGAACCTATAGTCGTTACTACTGTTAATTATTACATCTTTCTACATACTGTTGTGACAACGCCAAGTTATATCTAACCACGAAACTAGAGCCATGATCTCCAGCTGCGTCATAATCATCATCATCATTGACAGCATTATCATCATCACCATCTGAGAGAGACTCTTACAACAAGCTTACAAGCGACCCCTGTGGTCACTGCAAATGTTCCAAGCAAGTTTATTGATCAGTGTGTCAGAGCAGAGGGAAAGGAAGACATACCAACTAGTTTTATCCTTTTCTTCATTTTAGATGCAAATAAAGTTGTTTTCAAAGTGGAAAATAATAATTTCAACTTGAAGCAAAGCGTAGCAAAGCATATATAGGGTGCATGGGTATTCAGTAAGAAAGACGTCAGATCCCGGACGAAACTATCCTCTCCTCGGTCTGTTTTCAGACCGATTTCGCGGTACATGTGTGAAAACTGAGGCTCAGGACGTACTATTCATGTACAGCCCGAAAGGCGAGCTGAACTTTTAGGATCAAACCCACATTCAAAAGGGGAAGCTTTTTCTCGATCATTAATAGTTAAAAAAAATCTAATATCTAATTCCTTAAATACGGAAGCCACCCCCCATTTAATTAAACTTTACAATAAACCTAATCACTTAATTACCTTAATGTTAGTAAACTATTTATTTCTTACTTTAATTGTAATTGTACAAATCACAAACATCTTCCAAGGCCCTTATTTATGCAGTAATAGTTTATAATGCAAACTTACTGACGCGAATAACAAGTATAGTCGAGTCTGCATAACGGTTATGCTCTGAGTTGTGCATAAACATTGGGGGTTCGGCACACCAGAACCCCTAAAATTTATGTTACTCTCATTACATTACGGAGGAGCGGTCTAGTCGACAATTCCTAATAACTAAATATTAGTTTGCATTGTCAGCCGATTACAGCATCAAATTCGGGGTCTATTCATAAGTAACGGATGAATATAGCGGGAATGATTGCTGGTAGAATCAGTCGGGAACAATAGTAGGACTGTACTCGGAATGAAGATATAAAGGCTAAGTTGGGAATTAACTCGATGGATGAAGATCTACGCATAACCTGGCCTCAGTGGTTGGTTAATGTGAGACGAACGGACAATAGTTTACCTAAGGGAATAGTGGACTTGGTCATGGAGGGTAAGAGAAGTAGAGGGAAACCGAGGTGGCAAAAGTTAGTTCCAGTTGTAGTTTGAGTCGTCAGTCCATAGACTGGTTTGGTGCAGCCCTTCATACCACCCTATCCTGTGCTAACCTGTTCATTTCTACATAACTGCTGCATCCTACATGTGCTCTAATCTGTTTGTCATATTCACACATTGGTCTACCTCTAGCGTTCTTACCGCCTACACTTCCTTCAAAAACCAACTGAACATGTCCTGGGTGTCTTAAGATGTGTCCTGTCATTCTGTCCCTTCTTCCCATCAAATTTAACTAAATCGTTCTCCCCTCATCAATTCGATTAATTATCTCTTCATTTGTGATTCGATCTATCTATTTCACCTTCAGCATTCTTCTGTATCACCACATTTCGAAAGCTTCTGCTCTCTTTCTTTCTGAGCTAGGATCGTCCAGTTTCATTTCTATACACTGCCACGCTCCAGATGAAAGTCTTCAGAAACGTTTTTCTAATTCCTACATCAATGTTCGAAGTGAGCAAATTTCTTTTCTTAAGAAAGGTCTTCCTTGCTTGTGACAGTCTTCATTTAATGTCCTTACTTCTGCCATCCTTATTTAATGATTTCATTATAAGAGGTATGAAACTAAACAAGGACACATACCTAGTTACTAACAGAGGGTTGTAGAGGTGCTTAGTAGTTCACGTAGATTTGCAGACTGAAAGCTAAAAGGTATAACGATATACAGTAATAATAATAATAATAATAATAATAATAATAATAATAATAATAATAACAATAATAACAATGGCAGGTTCGATCCTGTCTACGTCCAGTGGTATTTGCAGGAGCTCAAATACGACAGCTTCGTGTCAGCAGATTTAAAGTCACGTACAATAACTCCTGCAGGAATAAATTCCGGCACCGTGACGTCTCCGAAAACTCTAAAAGAGTAGTTAGTGGATCGTAAAAGCATAATGCCAATAATAATAATAATAATAATAATAATAATAATAATAATAATAATAATAATAAGTGCGTATCGCTACTGTCCTTACATAGTTTTGTCTATCAAGTGACCTGAAGGCCTGCATATTACGAGTTGACGCGTGGTCAGCGCGACGAATCCCTTCGGCCGTTACTCTTGGCTTTCTAGACCAGGACGTGATGTATTGAATTGCTCTCACGTAAGCGAAGTGCACCTGGAACTCTCTTTCTAAGATCCCTGACCTGTCCGGGAATCGAACAAGGGACCTCGCGGTAGGTAGCAGAAGAGACATTTAAACAAATATGTAACTAATGTAGTTCATTAATTGCGTATATATTTATCAGCACACCTTTTCCATTCTTTCCTCTGCATAAGTTGTCTGTGCCCACTTGAAAATCTCTTATGTGCTTACTACACCCAGACCTCAGTTTGGGAGCCGATACTTCAGAGACTTGGGACATTGAAGGACAATCGGGGACTACACGCCACATTACATCAGCTTCTGCTTTCCTGTTGTGAATAATATATTCGGATGCGTGTACAGTAATGCTAATGGCCTTATCACGGTGTTGCAGTACTCTAGTTTCGTTCTGAACGATACTCACTGCTTCTTGTTGAACGATTTTTTGTGTGAGCCTGTACGCCAGTGGAAATCTTACCAATCCTATTCTTATTCGCCTGTTTGTCTGTTCAAGGAATGAAATAAAATGTTTAGTGCACATGGAAAGAATGGGGTTTCCTGTAGGCAGTGCACTGTGTACAGTGTACATTAGCGGGGCGCTGGGGAGATAACAGTTCAATTCCACGAGTTTAGTTCCCACAACAGCTCACCACTCGACACCCAGCACACAAATCCAGCCCGTTATCTATCAACTACCGGGATAACATTATTAATACGTGTGGATTAAAATCCAAAGATTTGACAATTTGATGAGCATTTATTTTGAAATGATAACGAGCTATACATGTTGATAATGTGGTGACTATTGTCAAGTATTTGTATGCGCTATGTAATAGCTGCGCGTCGCGTTGTTTGTCCCGTATGCATCCTATCTATAATTACCTACCACGTTTAGTATGCCCAACCATGCAATAGTATATTGTCTTGTTTAGATTAACTAAAACAGCACTGGAGATACGGCTAGATTTCGGAGGAAGTTCGGTCTCGTAACGTATTATACTGCAGCAAGGAAATAAAAAGACAGGGAATTTTCATTCAGTTCTGATTATTCGTTATTTAGCATTCCAGGTTTCCAATGTGAGTGATGAGAATTAACTCATTATACACGTTAGATTTCAAATAATTATAACTTATAATGTAGGCCTGATGTGTTCCTAAACTTAGTCACCTTCGATCTGCATCATTTGTTTACCGTGTCTTTTCTCAAACGATTTCAAAGTAGTTATCAAATATCTCCCTCGATAATTATTCCGATCCCTAACGGGAATCATTAATTAAATTTCGAAATGCCGGACTGAGTGGCTCAGACCGCTGCTGCGTTAGCCTTCTGTCCTCAAACTGCCAGGTTTGTATTTGAAGGTGCTCAAATGCATCAGCCTCGTGTTAGCAGATTTACTAGCGGGACTAAATTCCGACACCTCGGGTCTCCGCAAACCTTAAAAGTAATTAGTGGGACCTAAAGCCAATAACATTAAATTATTAATTATTAAATTTACTACCTATTAAAACGCAAGCACATATTAATAAGATATAGCCCTACAAAAATTTTGAAGTTGGTAAGTTACTTGGTTGCGAAATTTTGATAAATTAATTTTCTATGCTGAATGGAAAATGCTCCATACGGCACATTTTTATTTTGCTATAATTTGGCAGACTTGTCAAAAATACTGATATATTTAAGAAAAACTCAGGTTTTCGAAATCAGAGTTCTTAAACTTTTGGAGATATTATTGTTTCAATTTTCCATTATAAATTCAATAAGCAAACAAATCTAGTTTCATGCTATTTTAGGAGCAAAAGTATGAATGTAATATTCAACTCCGCCTCTGTGGTGTAGTGATTAGTGTGATTAGCTGCCACCCTCGAGGCCCGGGTTCGATACCCGGCTCTGACACGAAATTTGACAAGTGGTACGAATGCTGGAAAGGGGTCCACTCAGCCTCGGGAGGTCAACTAAGTAGAGAGGGGTTTGATTCCCCCATCACCACCCCTCAGCAATCCTGGAAGTTGTTTCCCGTGATTTCCCACTTCTCCTCCAGGCAAACGCCGGGATGATCTCTAACTTAAGGCCACGGCAGCTTCCTTCCCTCTTCCTTGTCTACCCCTTCCAGTCTTCCCATCCCCCCCCCTCCCAACGAGGCCCCTCTTCAGCATAGCAGATGAGACCACCTGGTCGAGGTACTGGTCGTCCTCCCAAGTTGAATCCCCGATCCAAACTTTCACGATCCAGGGCACTGCACTTGAGGCGGTAGAGGTGGGATCCCTCGCTGAGTCAAAGGGAAAAACCAACCCTGGGGGTTAACAGATAAAGAAAGAAAAAAGAAAGAAAGAAAGAAAGAAAGAAAGAAATATCAACAACTACTTTTAATTCCTGTACATATTCAAAAATTCTCTGAAAATGTCAAGTGAATCTGTTCAGAATTCTGACGACAGCTGGCTCACATCAACCTTAAATGGAGGGATGTATATTCTCTGTTGGGTGTTTGTACAGTGGTTGATAATGTAGTGCAGTATTACTGTATGCGCTATGATATTAAGGAAGTTAGATTGTTATTGATAAGTCCGTCTACGTTGAGCATCACTGACATTGTAATAATAATAATAATAATAATAATAATAATAATAATAATAATAATAATAATAATAATAATAATAATAATAATAATAATAATCCTCTCTGGATATACAGAGACTGCATTAGAAGATATCAACTTTCTGAAATAAATAGCAGGATAGCTTGAACTTCAAATATCTTTTGAGAAGCCGAAATTCATGACCACTATCAGGGATTCACCCACTGCACTAAAAAGCAGAGTTCGAAAATTTCAACAAGATTAATAAATTTAAATACCTATATGAAATAATTCACATTAATGGACTCGGTAAACAAGCAAACAGTTCAAGAGCAAGAAATCTGGAACTAGAATACCAAATGACCTGCAATAGAAGAATCTCTCAAGAAAAAATAAAATCGAACACTACAAAACAATAATCAGAGCAGACAGTCTGTATGCCACAGAATAGTTTTTCTCTATGAAAACCGGCGAAGTAGAAGGCATACTAGAGAAAAATCCACAGTTCTTAACCTTCAGGCAAGCAACTCAATGTTTAGAACATCCTAGGGATATCAGCTACGAATTTTAGGTAAATAAAGTATGAGTATATGTTCTTTATTTGTTCCTAAAAATTACAATCTTTTTCTGAATCATCTTTATCCGGTCGATTAGATTAGGAGTTTGCTTTTCTTTGCCACGACGAGCGCTAATGTTGAGTCAATGCAGAGTTTCACTTAAGCACTACTACGAGCGCTAATGTTGAGTCAATGCAGAGTTTCACTTAAGCACTACTACGAGCGCTAATGTGAGTCAATGCAGAGTTTCACTTAAGCACTACTACGAGCGCTAATGTTGAGTCAATGCAGAGTTTCACTTAAGCACTACTACGAGCGCTAATGTTGAGTCAATGCAGAGTTTCACTTAAGCACTACTACGAGCGCTAATGTGAGTCAATGCAGAGTTTCACTTAAGCACTACTACGAGCGCTAATGTTGAGTCAATGCAGAGTTTCACTTAAGCACTAGTACGAGCGCTAATGTTGAGTCAATGCAGAGTTTCACTTAAGCACTAGTACGAGCGCTAATGTGAGTCAATGCAGAGTTTCACTTAAGCACTACTACGAGCGCTAATGTTGAGTCAATGCAGAGTTTCACTTAAGCACTACTACGAGCGCTAATGTGAGTCAATGCAGAGTTTCACTTAAGCACTAGTACGAGCGCTAATGTGAGTCAATGCAGAGTTTCACTTAAGCACTACTACGAGCGCTAATGTGAGTCAATGCAGAGTTTCACTTAAGCACTAGTACGAGCGCTAATGTGAGTCAATGCAGAGTTTCACTTAAGCACTACTACGACCGCTAATGTGAGTCAATGCAGAGTTTCACTTAAGCACTAGTACGAGCGCTAATGTGAGTCAATGCAGAGTTTCACTTAAGCACTACTACGAGCGCTAATGTTGAGTCAATGCAGAGTTTCACTTAAGCACTACTACGAGCGCTAATGTTGAGTCAATGCAGAGTTTCACTTAAGCACTAGTACGAGCGCTAATGTTGAGTCAATGCAGAGTTTCACTTAAGCACTAGTACGAGCGCTAATGTGAGTCAATGCAGAGTTTCACTTAAGCACTACTACGAGCGCTAATGTTGAGTCAATGCAGAGTTTCACTTAAGCACTACTACGAGCGCTAATGTGAGTCAATGCAGAGTTTCACTTAAGCACTAGTACGAGCGCTAATGTGAGTCAATGCAGAGTTTCACTTAAGCACTACTACGAGCGCTAATGTGAGTCAATGCAGAGTTTCACTTAAGCACTAGTACGAGCGCTAATGTGAGTCGATGCAGAGTTTCACTTAAGCACTACTACGAGCGCTAATGTGAGTCAATGCAGAGTTTCACTTAAGCACTACTACGAGCGCTAATGTGAGTCAATGCAGAGTTTCACTTAAGCACTACTACGACCGCTAATGTGAGTCAATGCAGAGTTTCACTTAAGCACTACTACGAGCGCTAATGTGAGTCAATGCAGAGTTTCACTTAAGCACTAGTACGAGCGCTAATGTGAGTCAATGTAGAGTTTCACTTAATCACTACTACGAGCGCTAATGTGAGTCAATGCAGAGTTTCACTTAAGCACTACTACGAGCGCTAATGTGAGTCAATCCAGAGTTTCACTTAAGCACTAGTACGAGCGCTAATGTGAGTCAATGCAGAGTTTCACTTAAGCACTAGTACGAGCGCTAATGTGAGTCAATGCAGAGTTTCACTTAATCACTACTACGAGCGCTAATGTGAGTCAATGCAGAGTTTCACTTAAGCACTACTACGAGCGCTAATGTGAGTCAATCCAGAGTTTCACTTAAGCACTAGTACGAGCGCTAATGTGAGTCAATGCAGAGTTTCACTTAAGCGCTTATAACTAAATTCGATGTGGACATTATTCAAAAATCAAAAGTTTATTAAAAAAAAGCCTGAGGGTATTGAAACAAGGAACACATTACAGAAAATAAGTTAAAATGGCTAAGATTTGAATAAAAAAGAAAACGAGTAAAAAAACAAAAGGCTGTTTTTCGGAACTGCATTTGGACCGGAAATGATCATCGAAATTTGTTTTTTGTTTCTTGATAGAGCCATCCAAGACTCACGATTTGAAACCTTTCATGGCCCTTTATACCTTCAAATTTCTCCCAATTGAGGAAATTGCTTAATTTTACGTTTTTCGAAGGATGTGGAACCCTACTTTATCTGCTAGGAAATGTTTTCACCCTTAAAAAGATATGACAGCGATTGGAATAACAAACGATATAATACAAAACGTAACAACATTCAGAAGACTGATACAAAATTTCAAGAGTTTAGGTGAGAAGGAGAAGTGGAACGGACAGAACCTCTGGACACAACAGAGGAGGAAACTGAAAATTGAAAGGATGAAAAACGATTGTAATTCAATTGAGAGAATGGCCAATGAGAATGCACTGGGGTACTTTCCGTGGTCCTTAGATGGCCAGCATCGAAAATAATAATAATAATAATAATAATAATAATAATAATAATAATAATAATAATAATAATAATAATAATAATCATCATCATCATCATCATCTGTTTACCCTCCAGGTTCGGCTTTTCCCTCGGACTCAGCGAGGGATCCCACCTCTACCGCCTCAAGGGCAGTGTTCTGGAGATTCAGACTTTTGGGTCAGGGATACAACTGGGGAGAATGACCAGTACCTCGCCCAGGCGGCCTCACCTGCTATGCTGAACAGAGGCCTTGTGGAGGGATGGGAAGATTGGATGGGACAGACAAGGAAGAGGGAAGGAAGCGGCCGTGGCCTTAAGTTAGGTATCATCCCGGCATTTGCCTGGAGGAGAAGTGGGAAACCACGGAAAACCACTTCTAGGATGGCTGAGGTGGGAATCGAACCCACCTCTACTCAGTTCACCTCCCGAGGCGGAGTGGACCCCGTTCCAGCCCTCGTACCACTTTTCAAATTTCGTGGCAGAGCCGGGAATCGAACCCGGACCTCCGGAGGTGGCAGCTAATCACGCTAACCACTACACCACAGAGGCGGATCGAAAATAATAATAACAATATTAATAAAAATAGCAATAATAAATTATTATAATGACGGATCATTACTTCGATGAACGATTGGATGCGTCTGTAATATACAGTAAAATATCAACTATTTTTTCCTGCTTGAAAGGAATACAGATTACGTCTCTTGAATGAAAGGTACAGCAGTTAACCCTCCACTGCATGAATTATTTTTCAAGCTTTTGTGTTCAACATACGTTCAGTGCTTTAGATGTATCAGCAATATTCTTAACTGGGGCTAGTAGCTTAACACTCGTATGTCATGTGGATTGCCATAGTCGAATATATTATACGATTTTTCACGATTTTACGCTAAGCTTTTAACACTCAAAGACCGAACATTACTACCTACCACACCGACCTTGCAGCCTGTGGTAATGTGATGGGGAGGGCCCACGTAAAATAAACGCTGGTTGGTACGCGTGGATGTCGGCGGGGTGGAAGGTTGTAGGGCTGTTTTGTCTTATGTTATGTAAAAGAAAACAAGGCATCACTGGGATATGTGTTTAATTGACTGTACAGTTGAAGGTGTGCCGTAAAACTACCTCTCTCTACTGTATTTATCCATTTATACAGGTGAAATGTTATGCAGTATGCAGTAGAGCAGGGATGGCGAACCTATGCCACGCGTGTCATTAGGTGACACGCGAACACGATTTCGGTGGCACACCACTTTATGTACGTTTTGTACTACAGACTATGCATATCTCGTGCATCGTAGTCATAGTGTTTCAGGTAAATAAAGTAAATACCGAAAAATCTAAATTATTCTAGTTCCATTCGAACGTGCATTATGGCAAAACTACAACTCTGATAGGTCCGGAAGTCAAGTGAAATAAATGTCAGCTGCGGCTGACGAGCCATTCGCTCACACACATCAGTGAATTAATGAAGTTTGGCTTGTGTATGGTTGCCAGCATCGCGTAATTATTTTTAGTGAGTAACTGTTTGTTGCTGTGAACTTTGTAAGACAAATAGTTGCCAAGAAATTATCCCAGTTTCGAGATTTGGAGAAACTATCCCACTTTATTTCTAAACCTCATATTGCACAAATGAGGTTTTATTTTTGAGTGGTTAGATATTGATAGTCTAGGAGTTGATTGAATTTTAAGAAAGCATGTACGGGTGAAAAAGTTTGTTAGTGAAAATCGAGTGTGCTGTTGATGGTTAATACTCTCTCCAGAAGCCGGAGAACTTAGTACTTGAACAGTGGAACAGCCTCCCACAAAAGTTTTCGGCCATGAGGAAATTTGCTACAGCGCTACTTACTTTGTTTAGGTCATCACACGCCTGCAAGCAGCTATTTTCCACAATGAACGTTGTGAAGACAAGTTATGAACCTTACATAAGTGGCATAGCTAGTAAGTATTTTTACGGCATTGGCAAAATACGACCATGAAACATGCAAACATATGTATTTGGTATTTTACAATATCACATTTTATGAAACATAATTTGGAATTAGGGATGGAAGTCGGTGGTGGCAATGGTGAGTGGGGGCGGGCATTATATCCATTACAAGCGAAATTAACAAGTGGCACAGTAGACAGTTGAGAATAACAATCCAGACCTAAAATGGCACACTAGTTGGAAAAGGTTCGCCATCCCTCCAGTAGAGGGTTAAGGAGAACACTCTTTCCTTGCCAAGGGAGTACAAAGAAACTCTTCACTAACGGGTTCGAATCTTGTCTAGACGAAGATATACAAGCTCTTCTTTCTTCAGATGAGAACGGGAAGTTAGAGGTTTTTGATATCACGTACAGTGTTTCTTCCGGCGGCGCTGAATGTTTTACTTGATTTTATTACCGGTAAACATGGTGGCGCCCTTCTCATATTGTGTTCATACAAGCCCCGTTTCTGTTGCTGCCTGGCGCCAAGGAAGATAAACCTGCTTTAATACGACCCAAGAAAACTGTGAGCATTATTTATATACGGAGCCAGGAGAAGGGTAATAAAAATGAGTAAAAGAGATAACATTGCTTCGCACCGGAAATCAGAGCAACATTCCTTAGCAAGTGATTCTCTCACAGACACCCTGTGCTCCGGAACAGCGCTGCCTAATGCAGGCCAGTAAAGGTAACAGGCGTTGTTTTTTAAATTCAGAAAATAAGAGTGGTGATTATTTTAAAAGTATATTTGATGTGCCGTGGTATAAGAAGCGACCAGCTAATGAAGAATTTAAAACGCCTCTTCGGAAATAATCATCATCATCATTAGTCGTTGTGCTCATTACTGAGCGTCGTGACCTCATAACTCCATCATTTCCTTGTTGCAACCTTGACAAGATGTCTCCATCCCGAGCGCTTTTCACATTTCGTTAATATGACCTGAAGTGGTAGCCCAGTGATCTTCTTTGCCTGATCTATCCATCTGCTTGCTGTTCTTCCTCGTGGTCTACTGCCTTCAATTTTGCTTTGTAAAATTACTTTATCCAAGTTCTCTCCATCTCGTCTTAAAATGTAACCAAGGAACTGTAGGTAACGTTCACTCACACGGGAAGAAAGGCGTTTCTTGATGCAGAGTTCGTCCAGAATGGAAACATTAGTTCTTTTTTCTGTCCAGGATACACGTAGCATTCTCCGCCAACACCACATCTCAAAGGCATCAATGCGCTTTTTGTCTTTAGCATTCAAGGTCCGGGTCTCACAGCCGTACAAAAAGACAGAGAACACTAGTGATTCTACCAAACGCATCTTCGTGGCTTTTGATATTGACCGGTTCTGCCAGATCTTAGTAAGTTTAACCATTGCAGCACGACAAATGATTATTATGGACCACAATTTTCCCATACACTCACCGAGGTCGGATGCAGCAGGTGCGACTGTCTGGCAATATTATACATTAAAAATACAATAGTAAAAATCTATTAATAAACTTGTAAAAAGTATGGCAGAATGAGTTCTTGGTTCAAGATCTTTACAGGGGTTAGACAAGGCTGTAATATTTCACCTTTGCTGTTCGTACTTTACATTGATCATCTTCTGAAAGGTATAAAATGGCAGGGAGGGATTCAGTTAGGTGGAAATGTAGTAAGCAGTCTGGCCTATGCTGACGACTTGGTCTTAATAGCAAATTGTGCCGAAAGCCTGCACTTGAAAATAGGTGCAATGAGCATGGTATGAAAATTAGCCTTTCAAAGACTAAACTGATGTCAGCAGATAAGAAATCCAAGAGATTTGAATGTCAGATTGGGAATACAAAGCTGGAACAGGTAAATCATTTCAAGTATTTAGGATGGGTGTTCTTCCAGGACTGTAATAGAGTAAGTGAGATTGAATCAAGGTGCAGTGAAGCTAACGCAGTCAGCTCGCAGTTGCGATCAACATTATTCTGTAAGAAGGAAGACAGCACTCAGACGAAACCATCCTGACATCGGTCTGTTTTCAGACCAACTTTGCTTTACGGGAGTGAAAGTAGGGTGAACTCAGGATATCTTATACATAAGTTAGTAGTAACATGCATGAACGTAGCTAGAATGATTGCTGGTACAAATAGGTGGGAACAATGGCAGGAAGGTACTTGGAATCAGGAGATAAAGACTAATTTAGGATTGAACTCGACGGATGAAGTTGTAGGCATAAAGCGGCTTCGGTGTTGGGGTCATGCGAGGCGAATGGAGGAGGATACGTTCCCTACCTAGGAGAACAATGGACTGTGTTATGGAGGGTAAGAGTAACAGAGGGAGAACTCAACGAGGCCTGTCTATAAATAATGTTACGGAGCAACATGGGGCCAGTAGACTTTTGTTAATTAAATTCTCAGTTAATTCGGGTGGATATGGTTTATTCGAGCTGTGAACTGCATTCACACGTCCTGATCAATATCGCGCCACTGCGAGAAGACTTGGTGGAAAAAGTTTGTGGCTTTCCTTTGCAATAGCTTTGTCGACCAACTCTCACACAGCATCGTCTGTTCTCAGGAGTCAAAAGAAGAAGGGTTGAGCGTGCATAGCGTCTCGGAAGGGGCGACTTAACTAACCCTTCACCAACACAAGCATTTAATTTCGTCTCGATATAAAGTTCATTAGTAATCTCATTATATCTGAAAGGTGTCATGTCGCTTGTTTTGGATATCACACAACTTTCGGTCCGAGCAGAGTAGTGGAAGAAGAAGACGAACAACCCTCCTCGCGCGAGTGTGTCCGTTGTTTGGCAACGAAAACCGAGCCGACAGACAGTCTTTTGTTTTTCACCGCCCTCTTAATTACCTGCTTCTGTTACATGCTAGCGAACTCGCCTAATCACCGACAGGTGGATCTGTCAGCCATTATGTTTTATGATCATAGCGGATTTTCCTTAAGACAACTCGCCGGCGTCAGGTTGCAACGAAACGAAACGGTGCGGTGCAAAATTTAAATTACCTAAAAATGTTTCTTAGTTCTCAGAGGCTACAGAATGTTCTCAAGGAGAACTGAAGGGTCAACTGCAAGAATGGTATAACTTCTTCTTCTTTCCGATGAGGCCTGCTAAGGACCACGTGTCAATTTCAGTTCAGTTCTTCATACCTTGTTGTTTTCTCTTCCGTTCCTACCAATATCCTTTCATCCTTTCACTATGCTGTTTCCTTCTGTCCTCGGACCACTTGGCGCCAGATCTTTTTCAATCTTCCGCAGAATTATCATTATTATTATTATTATTATTATTATTAGCCGGCTCCGTGGTGTAGGGGAATCGTGCCTGCCTCTTGCCCGGAGGCCCGGGGTTCGATTCCCGGCCAGGTCAGGGATTTTTACCTGGACGTGAGGGCTGGATCGAGGTCCACTCAGACTACGTGATTAGAATTGAGGAGCTAACTGACGGTGAGATAGCGGCCCCGGTCTAGACACTCAAGAATAGCGGCCGAGAGGATTCGTCGTGCTGACCACACGACACCTCGTAATCTACAGGCCTTCGGACTGAGCAGCGGTTGCTTGGTAGGCCAAGGCCCTTAAGGGAATTTAGTGCCATGGGGTTTGGTTATTATTATTATTATTATTATTATTATTATTATTATTATTATTATTTCTTCGTGTAATTGTACATATTTGTTAATAACCAAATTGTAACAATGTATCCTCATGCCACACGATATATTATTATTATTATTATTATTATTATTATTATTATTATTATTATTATTATTATTATTATTCACAATATTTCTATATTTACTACTTCCCAACTGTCACAAAATCGCATTTATCCTCATTAGTAAACATGGACAAGCAGTTTCCCTTATTTTGTTGAGTTGATCAGGTTTCCTGTCCGATACAACTTTCTCGAAAACTACTGTTTACTGTCCACCACTCACACCTATCTCTTCGTCATACATTCCAGATATTTCTTCCTCGGTATTCCTATCCCCGTTCTTCCCGGTTTCTCTCACCTCAAGTCTTGGATAAAATTCCGCCTTTTCTCCAGAAAGAAAGAGCCTAAGGGATTTGGATGTTATACAGAACAGATGAGGAGGGTAGAAGGCGTGAATTTCTGGTTGTAGCGACAAGGCATAGCCTTTAGGACTTCACTGTTTGATTTTCACAGACATAAAGATCGACAGAATATAAACAGGTAGAATTGATCATTATTATTAAAGATGGGCGCAATATGAAGAAAATGTTCCCCAAAAATCTCTGTGCCCACCGTTTACAGAATTTATAAAATAATCCTTTGTCTATATTTAAGAATATGTTTCCGTACAATACAATAAATAATTATTTCAACATCCCAAAATATTTACGCATAGAGTAGAAAAATAAATCATTTGTTACTTCAAAGCAAAGCAAACAAAGCCACCTCCGTACAGGCCACGAAGGCCCTTGGAGGAGTGGAATGTAAAGGCTTCCACCATTGTTAACCTCGGCACGTGATGGGGTAGAGTGGCTAGCTTTACGCCCGAACGCCTTTACCCCCAGGAATTAACCTGGTACTCATTTTTGGTGTAGGATGAGTGAACCTCAGAACCATATGCACCTCCGGAAGTGGAAATGTCTTTTCTTAAATTTTACGACTTCCTGACGGGGATTCGAACCCACGTCCTTCCGGGCGAACCGAGCACGCCTTTACCGTCTGGGCCAGGCAGCCCCTGGTTCCTTGAGCAGGACTTAATACTATTTTCTGCTTCATCAGTTGAGTATGGATGACGAATGTCATATATGCTGTGTGCCTCTGGTTCACTTGTAGTAGACGGCACAGGTGCTCTGGGTCACTTGGAGGGGTAAAAACTAACATTAAGTCCGACTGCTGATGGGAAGAAGGTCCTGAGACTTCCATACGCTTTTCCTACAAAACTGTCTGTATATGATTATATGCAAAGCCCAGTATAATGCTAAATGAAACATCTGAGGGCGAAGAAGACCATGCCAGATCTGGAAAAGAATATTTTTACTTTTTTAGGCGAGGAGTTATACATCTGACAATATATGTAGTTATGTGAAAATTATCCTGAATCTGGCTTTTAGTACCTTGAGTGCCCGAGGATATGTTCGGCTTGCCAGTTCCTTAGCTGCTTTTCCCGGGGGGTGAAATACATACACCGCTGT
Source organism: Anabrus simplex (assembly GCF_040414725.1). Lineage (NCBI taxonomy): Eukaryota > Metazoa > Arthropoda > Insecta > Orthoptera > Tettigoniidae > Anabrus > Anabrus simplex. The sequence goes on from NC_090273.1 coordinate 133,689,627, forward strand.
GTAGGAGTGTTGTCTGCGAGTATATTTTCATGTAAGGGCTATAAATGAAAAGAAACCGGCCGTGGTCTTGAAAAGATACTATCCCTGCATTTGCTTGATTGAAACAGGAAAATACGGAATACCATTTCCAAAATGGCACATGGGAGATTCGAACTCACTTGTCTTCCGGGTACGAAGCTAGTAAACACAACTGACCGTGCCACGACGCAATGACCTATCCCGTTCGGTATTTTCATGGAATATGAACATTTTACCAAAACGTTATGAAGTATGATTTACTTTTTTACCCTATTGAATACTACATACTACAAAGACCAAGAAACCAAACCCCATGGAGCAACAGCCCCGAGGGTCTTGGCCTACCAAGAGACCGCTGCTCAGCCCATAAGCCTACAGATTACGAGGTGACATGTGGTCAGCGCGACGAAACCTCTCGGCCATTATTCTTGGCTTACTAGACCGAAATACGCACCACAAATACAGCAGTAAAATAAACTTTTTCTAATCGCGGTAGCAGCCATGGTCCATGGTTTAGAATATAAAACGCACTTTGCCTGTCTCTGATGGTTATAGTTCGAGTTTAAAACGAAGTATTGGACGAAAATTCAACATTCTCAGATAGAAATATAAAATGACTTCATTCTTTCATTTTTTGTTTTACGTCGCACCGACACAGAGGTAGGTCTTATGGCGACGATGGGACAGGAATGGGCTAGGAGTAGGAAGGAAGCAGCCGTAGCCTTAATTAACGTACAGCCCCAGCATTTGCCTGGTGTGAAAATGGGAAAGCACGAAAATCCATCTTCAGGATTGCCGACAGTAGGGTTCGAACCCATTATCACCCGAATACTGTGTAGTGACCGCACTCTTGAGCTCGTTTTGTTTCAGTTACATTTCAGACATAAGACACAGAAACAATAGAGTAAGCTGGATTCTCACGCAGCAATACTAAAGCTCATTTAAGTGAGATTTCAAATATATTGTGTACACACAGGTGCGATACTAGTGGTAGCCTGTGAGACTATATCTCAAGTGAGTGTACATTTTTATTGATCTCTCTGTCTCCTTCTCCCCCGCCCTCGGGGAAAAGCCGCAGGTTAATGGGTCGAACACTGACTCCGTTTGGAGTTCTTTATTTAATTTCACTTCTCTCTGTCACCATGTACAGCTCCTAGCCGGAGGTTTCACCTTTCCGATGTAATTCCTGCTTGCGATGACGTATGCATGTAGAGAGAGAGGGTGCTGTGTGTGTGTTTCCTTTGACTCCCCCGCTAACCCTTTCCTGGCAGTCAATATGGTGTTCCCCCACCCACCCCGTCCTAATGCAATGTATGCGGCGGCCAACAGCCAGGCAAGCTAGGCACATCACATCACAAAAGGGTTCTGTGGTATTCCATTGTCGTAGGGGTGGGAACGGTAAATGACAACCAATGTTTGTATGATAAGCTAACATTGGAAGCTAACAAATCCAATACGCTACACCATGATTCACACATACAATGTCACGCCTGCTTCTTCAAGTTCCCCTTCTTCAAGTTTTGGATTCGAATATTTTTTTTCCTTGTAATAGCTGAACCTGCATCAACAAATAATACCTAACAACGTCGTATACAAAGAGCTAGAATACATTACAGATACTATGCATAAGAGGAGACTGGGATTCCCTGGACATCATGAGGATGCAGGATTCGAGACTTCTGAAACAACTAGTACAACACAATTTCGTCTCAAATAATACCACAACGGGATGTAAATGGATCAGAAAACTAGGAGAGGATCTGAAGGAAGTATGCCTTACAACAGAAGACACCACAATTATGATAAAATTGAATACAAAATCCAAGAATACAAACCTCCGCTTTACCCTTACGCGAAACAATCCAACAATACGCACATTTTCAACCAAGGAAAGGGCACGAAGATTGAAGCGTCTGAAGAAGTACTGAGAGGACCGCAAAACCCGAACAATCGCTTCAAAGAGACCTGAACGATGGACTTACTAAATTGATCCTTTGCGGTCATGAAACAAGAAGAAGAAGAAGCCATTTCTTTTCAGTTTCGACTCAGTCAGTTTGTAACTGTTAGGATCTTCAGTCTGTTTAAACTACTTTTAAATAATAAAAATACGTATAAACTATCTGAAAGAGAAAACATATGGTAGCAGTATTATACAGTACTTGAAAATCCACATTTCTTGTAGACCTTCAGGCAAACAATTCAACGTTGAAAATATTAAGCAAATATTAAGAGGACTTGTACGCGAACATAATGTTCCAATATTTGCTTACATTTATGGTACTCCCGATACTGAAGTATAGAATTTTTTTAAAATTACAAGTTGCTTTACGTCGCACCGACTCTGATAGGTCTTATGGCGACAATGGGATAGGACGGCGCTAGGAGTGAGAAGGAAGTGGCCGTGGCCTTAATTAAGGTACCGCCCCAGCATTTGCCTGGTGTGAAAATGGGAAACCACGGAAACCCATCTTCCGGGGTTCGAACCAACTATCTCCCGAATACTAGGTTTAAAATGCACAAGGTTATAAATAATATGATAACTTCACTATAACTTTAGAATTAATATCAACCCATAAAAATAGTGCACTCCCGAAAATTACTTTTGTAATACATTTTGAAATATGTTTTTGTAACATTCAATAAACTTTGTATATGGCCCTGAGGTTCATTCAGCCTACACCAAAAATGAGTACCAGGTTAATTCCTGGGGGCAAAGGCGGCCGGGCGTAGAGCTAACCATTCTACCCCATCACGTGCCGCGGTTAACAATGGTGGAAGCCTTTACCTTCCACTTCTCCAAGGGCCTTCATGGCCTGTACGGAGGTGACTTTGTCTAAATGAAACAATAAACTTTGTCACTCATGGCTACACGTATCTCAGAAACCAGAAACTTAACTGAAACTTTTTCATAGATAGATAGATAGATAGATAGATAGATAGATAGATAGATGTTCACCATGATCTGGTCTTCAAAGTAGACCATTATTGCAATTCTAATGTGTAAGAATTTTCCACCGTGAATTTGTAATATTTACAAACAAACAAAAAGTACCGTATGGAAAATCTTCAGTAGTTGGTTCTAAATAAATAATGGAAGTATTTCACTTGGAACTAAAAAAAAGGTCTATATTAATTTAACACATGCATAAGAGTGCTGTACAAAATTTCAGATCTCTATCTTCAATAGTTTCTGAGATACATGTACCAACCGACGAAGTGACAAAATTTATTGAATGTTACAAAACTCATTAACAAATTTATAACAAAAGTAATGTTTGTGAAAGCACAAATTTTATGTGTTTGAAATACTTCTTAAGTTATAGTGAAATGATCACTTCAGTAACAGGAGTACCATGAATTTAAGCAAATATTGGAGCAGTTTCTATGATGTTCATGTACAAGTTTCACAATCTGCTCCATTTACAAAAAATGTTTGAAATTGCGCCCCCTCCCCCCCCCCCCGCCCCTGTGTCAATGCAGGAATGTCATCGTCGCACAAAGTTTTGTCGTACCCGTTCGAAAATCCTGGGTGTTGTTTGAACAGCGTCTCAGGCAGCGAGAATTCTTGTCAAGAGATCCTCTTCAGTCTCGACAGGTTTCTCATATTCATGGCTTTTCATACGGCCGCACAAGAAGAAATCATGTAGGGTAACTACTGCAGGACGAAATTCCGATACACCGGCGTCTGTTAAGAACGGACGGACGTTAAAAACCCTGAATTAATAATTCATTTTCATTCGAACGTTTCCGGACTACGGTTTATTATCTCAAATTGATCCTTTTGCAGACCTCCTTCATCCCTGAAAATTTGTAACATTATCACGGAATAACTTTGTATGGAAGTGAAGGTGAGGGTTATTCTGCCCGAAGGCAGGTCCGAACCTCCGCAGAGGTGGTTCCTGAGCCGGAGTTTACGTGCGGTAGGATGGCCAGTTCCTTTCCGCTCCTCCATTCCCTTACCCCCTCACCAACAGCGCGTGGCAACCCACCCAACTCCTGACCACGCCCAATGTTGCTTAACTTCGGAGATCTCACGGGATCCGGTGTTTCAACACGGCTACGGCCGTTGGCTCTGTATGGAAGGATAACTGCAAAATATGCCCCGATATTCTACACCTGGTAAACAACTTCTGTTTTAATGTGCAATCCTCTTAAAGATGCTCGGTCCTAAATGGGTCAACTCATGTTAAAGAATTGATAAATCTAAGACATTATTCGCCTTCCCAGAGAGAACACTGTAAGACACGCCATTGGACTAAATCTCTCACACTACTTGTGTAAATGCTGTAAATCACACAATGGAATCTGACGAAGTCGGTTCTCCGATTTAACAGCAGGGAACTGCTATTTGATCAGTGGCCGGAGAAAACCTCTTAATTGTTCTGGACGTGAGCATATACCTATCAAGAGAAAGGAGAAGGGAGAAGGGTCGCAGTCCCTTTCAAAGGGCTGGACATCAAAGCGCCTTCATTACTCGGCGCTAATAGCAGACACGTCTCACAAGACCGACGCGCCGCGACGCGTTTCGTCTCGATGTGGGCTGCAAGGGGTGAACACTTCTCGTGACAAGTAATCTGCTATCTGACGCCTTTCAGGCAATAACAAGCCGCTTACGTGCTGGGTCTAGTGGCCCCAGAGCTGACAACAGACTGCGATAACTACCGGCTTCGATTGATGACTCTGTCAAGTATTTAAAAGTCTTCTTTGGAACTGGTGTGCTGTTGTTTAGCCTCAGAAGTGAAAAGGAAAAACACCTGATGTTGTAGCAAACGTCTTCTTACTCTTCCTCAGATTTTCTCTATTCCTAATTAGGGGTTACTGTTCTTTAATTTCCTCTTCCATTTCGTCCTGTCGAGTGCGTCCACTTCATGCAGTTTCTTCTCCCTCATTTCTTCCGCCAAACAGTCTTTCCGTGTCTTCTACGGCCTCCCTGCTGCTCGTCTTCCCACCAAATGCAGGTTGCTTACGCTGCTACCCACATATTCCTCCTTCCATCTCATAATGTGTCCCTTGTATCTTACTTGATATTTCCACAACACCGCACACCGCACATCCCTTGTGTCCATCTGTGCTTTCCACACCATTCTCCTCAACATCATAATGTTGAAAATATTTCTTAGCAGAAAAAGTAGGGGTCCTCATACTACGAAGAATGTAAATTTAAGCAATTTCCCCAGTTGTGCCGAAAGGTGAAGGGCTAAAAAGCCCGGAAAGGTTTTAAATTGTGTGTCTTGGATAGCTCTATCAAATTAAATCACAAATTTCGAAAATCGCGTCTGGCCTAAATGTGGTTCCAGAAAAACAGCCTAAATTGGCATGTTTCTTTACTAGTTCCCTTTATGATTCAAATGATCGACAAATTAACTTATTTACATAATTATTTCTGTAATGTGTTCCTTGGTTCAATACCCTCAGGCGCTTTCTTTAAATATCCACACCGAATGTAGTTATAAGGGCTTAAGTGAAACTCTGTAGTGACTCACATTAGCGCTCGTAGTGGTGCTTAAGTGAAACAATACATTGCCGCACATTAACGTTCGTAGTGGTAGAAAAAGGCAAACCGCTAATCTAATCGACCGGATAACTATGATTACGAAAAGGATTGTAACTTTTAGAAAAAAATAAAGAATATATTCTCATACTTTATTATATTTTATCTACCTAAAATTCATAGCTCATATCCCTAGAGTTGCTTGCCTGAATAGCTAGAACTGTGAACTTTTCTCGTGGAGGTCCTTCACTGGCCATGTTTCTCTACTGCCTATCACGACTGCCCTCTTAAGCGGTCGAATACCTCCCTTCGTGCTTTTCCCAATCCTCCGGTCACCTAGCACACCTGCCATCTTCCATTTTTTCCTTCCAACGTGAATCCTATATCTGACGTCTCTGTTCATTCCTCCATTCTCCATATTATACGAACCAACACACAATAACTCTCCAGTTTGCGATGGTCTATCCCTAGTATCGTCACATTTCCATCTCTATCTTCTCCCGCGAAGCACATCCATTCACAATTTCCGCTGCTAATCCCGTTTCCTTCGTCTTCAAGGATCTTTCTCCATTGTTCCAGATTTTATGACAAATAGGAGATTGAAAACCACAATGGCCAACTACGGTTTAGCTGTAAGTAATTAAATAATTCAAAAATAAGAAAATTGTCCATCGTCGAGAGAGACACACACTATCTCTCAATCCCCGAGCCACCGGAAATAACTTGAGGCGGCTGAAATCCTAGATACTACCGAGAACAGAACCCAGTACCATCTGTCCAGAACGCCTTGACGTTTGCCACTCAACCAAAGAATCGGACAAGTATGTTATTTTCTCATCAGGTAATTAGGTTACAAACAAGCAAGGAAACAAACTAGAAAAGCTCATGGCAATACAGCCCTGATGGGACTTGGCCTGCCAAGCAACCGCTGCTCAGACCGAAGTCTTGCATATTACCAGGTGACGCGTGGTCAACTTTTGAGACCGGGGCCGCTATCTTACGGTCATATAGCTCCTCAATTGCTCTTAGGTATACTGAGCAGACCTGGATCCAGCACTCCATTCCAGATTGAAATCCTTGACGTGACCGGAAATCGAATCCTTGGTCTCCCAGCTGGAGACAATCTCGCTCCGAGGCAGGCAATTACAATCACGGACTTTACAAAGTACATAATTAGATAACATTGAAGGGAAAATCAAAGGGAAATCATCTCTGTACAAGCCATGAAGGACCTTAGAGTGATTGAAGGCAAAGGTCTCCACTATCCATAATCTCGCCACCTTTGCCCCCAGGAATGATTCTGGTACTCATTTTGGTGTAGCCTGAGTTAACCTCAGGGTCGTATGCACCTCCGGAAGTTAATATATAATTTCTTCAAAGTTTCAGCTTCCCGCAGGAGAAACGAACCCACGTCCCTCCAGGAGAACCGAGCACGTCTTAAACACCACGGCAATGCAGCTCCTTAGATAATATTCACCCAAAATGAAATATAAAGGGGTTGATAACCACGTAGTCCTCTAGAGTAACGACTTAATTCTCGTCTGCACCTGTTGTCAATTCACTGCGCTTCAACTACAACACGATGGAGTCTTGTTGACGTCTGTTTAGACAACACATATAATTGATTCATGGTCCATCTTATTGTTTCACAGCTGGAGAGCAAGCGGTCAGCGAGATAAAATATAATTCGATTCTCATCCAAGCAATGCAGTTCTGGCAGGACCAAGAGTCCTCTTCTTTTTGTTCCCTTTCTTAATAGGGAGCTTGCTCTAGCTTTATGTACGACCAAAGGTGTTCTGAATATCAACTCTGTACGATGCTAGAATATTATTTTCTTCTTTTCACGTCACTTTGTGAAACTAATAACAAGGATAGCCTAGCCTGTACAACAACTCTGCTAGGAGATTTGCATAAACATTAGGGGTACGGTGTATTAGAACTCCTAGAAATTATGTTACTCTCATTGCTTTACGGGCTAGACGACACCCACTACTGCCTAAATTAGTTTGCATTCTAACTTATTACTGCCTAAACTTCCGGGCGTTAGGATCAGTACTTGTGTGTCGGGATCCGTATCTCAAGACCCGGTGTAGGTAACTGAGATTTCTTAAGACGTAAATTCCATGTCGAATGATAATTAAAACTCAACCATAAATCGCCCATCAGTGGAACGCTTCTTTGTCCTTTGCTAGAATAAAGGGAAAAGTCGAAACTGACACGCAGGCAGCCTGGACGGCATCACCGAGCTCGATAGCTGCAGTATTTGGGAGTTAGTGGGTTCGATCCCCACAGTCGGCTGCCCTGAAAATGGTTTTCCGTTGTTTCCCATTTTCACACCAGGCAAATGCTGGGGCTGTACCTTACTTAAGGCACGTCCGCTTCCTTCCTACTTCTAGCCCTTTCCTATCCCATCGTCGCCATAAGACCTATCTGTGTCGGTGCGACGTAAAGCAACTTGTAAAAAAGATAAACAGCATCAAAGGAAAATGTTTGCACACGATAGCAGACACATTAATATTATAATATTAGATGTAGTACCCAGGCAGCGAGGCACCTTTTTGAATGCTTTTTTAAATACCGGTTAATTAACTTATGTGTGAAGTGAATTTTTGTAGGTTTAACTATTGAGACGTTGATTGATATTTACGAACCTGCTGCAAGGTGGAAGAACTTATCATTTATTTGCATTTAATTTTAAACATTAGGTTTAGATTAATTTATTTCACCATAAACTTTGTCCTTATGGCAGCACAGATTGTCTGGGAAATACTTCATAAAATAAATGGACACGGTATATATTTATGCATCTCGCTGTAGATATAATGTACACGGTTCCGACTGTTATTAGGACTGTCCCCAATCTGCGACCCAGAAAACTGTGGATTAGACACCAATCTCTTTCATTATGGATATTTTTTTTGCATTTCTTCTCCCCATTCCCCCTTCCAACTATAATGGGGGCTGAGCTTGGACATAAACGGCATCTGGAGTGACACTATTCACCCCAGCAACCCTGAATACTATGAATTCGCTACTAATTTTGGTCGTTTCGAATATGCTGTATTTACGAGTGACCCATTCTCACCCACGCTCCAGTGTTCACTACGGGTGTCTTACAACCGCCGTATTTTTCCCAGATCGATAAATATAGTCAGTTATTTCTTAAATCTGTGAATAAAATTATAATGTTTGCAAAGTCATTTTCAAATGTTATATCCATCGCTCAGTACAGTAGATAGAGAAATGAACGTGCGAACCTCTGGCGGAAGTGACGTGAATTTATTTATGTTTGAAACGAGCTACATCCTGGCCCTGCTGTTTAGGTGTAACGTGATCCGTGTTCGATTCCTGGCAAGGTTAATATTTTTTACCTGAATCTGAGGGTTGTTTCGAAGTCCACTCAGCCTACGCGGGAACAACTGAGGAGTTATCTGACGGTGAGATGGCGGCCTCACTCTAGAAAGCGAAGAATAACGGTCGAGAAAATTCTTCACGCTGACCACGCGCCACCTCATAATCTGCAGACATTTGGGCTGAGCAGTTGTCATTAGATAAGATAATACCCATCATGGTTGTGGATTCAGGGATATTGGCTTGTCCGTTTCAAATGCGCTGCAAAATTGTTTGATGGAATCTGAAATTGAGTGGTTGTCTAGCTTAAGGAGGCAAAAGTGTGATCGATTCATGTCGTCAGAAACTGGGAAAAAATTGAGCACGAGGTTACCACTTGTGGAGAAGATTTTTGCGTGCTGCGAAATCGGGGAAACCCCGAAAATTAATCTTCAGACCTGCTGACAGTGGGGTTTGAACCCAGCTTCTCCCGAATGTTCTTCGTCTTCCACTGCTGACTGTATTCGAATTAAAAATTCAAACATCATCGGGAGAAATGCTGTGGCATTGCGTTACGTTACCTTTCACACAGCACCGAGTAGACAAAAACTGAAGGTTTCACCTTGGCAACACGAGTGTTCGTCTTGTTTATTTAGAACATGATCGACAGAACATGGTTCTAGTTAAATATCTACACGCTGTATCTCCGTGACAGACGAGATGTAGTTAGTACAACGATGATGACTGGTGATAGCCAGGCCATTTGAGAAGCACTGGACGACATTGGGAGTGGCGCCGACGTGCTGTCAACGAAGAGGTCAGTCAGAACGCGTGTTCGAATTACTCTCAAACTCCGGGGTAAAATCCTTCTATTTTTAGCCTAGTGACTCCTCTCTTTCTTTCTTTCTTTCTTCTTCGTCTTATTATTATTATTATTATTATTATTATTATTATTATTATTATTATTATTATTATTATTATTATTATTATTGTACCGGAAGGTACACCACAACGCCGCGCATTCAAATTCAGCGCCTAAGTGAACTCCTCTATTGGTGAAACAGTGAAACTGAAACTACACAAACTTGGAACTTTAATCAGAAGATGTCACCACCTAAATATTGAGTAATTTTGTTATTGTGCTGTTTCCTAACCTGAGTGAATTTCTACTTGTTTTGTATGACATTCATCAAGAAGTTCGGACATTCTTCTACAGATGGCACTACTAAAAACTATGGTCATGCACCCTGCTGCAAGGTGGAAGAACTTATCATTTAAAGAAGTTTTGTATCTCTAGGTTTTTTTAAACTGATTGATGTTCATTTAGTTTTGGGTGGCAATATTTCCTTTTGATTTCCGCCAGTTTTGAATCTAGACAATCCCTAATTTCTGTAATTAATTTTCTACCTATCACAGGCTTCTTGTTCGATCCTGAAGTGTAACTTTGAATTTGACCAATTCAATTGAGAGGGTGTGGCTGGTTTATTCCTGAATGATCTCGAACTTTCCCTGAGGGTTTATAAACTGCGGCTTTTCAAGTTTCTTGGCCAATTGATCGTCATCTTACTGAGTGCGTGTGTCAAAGCAGGAGGCGGGCGGCCTCTTTCATCGGTCAGCAGAACATCTACAAGGTAATGGCCACATAACATCTTTCTTTCTTGCTAACTCCGCAGTTTAACCCGAGGAAAATGTCCGAATCGTTAACTTTTCTAAAAATGTAACTTTCAGCCGGCTAATGTAAAAACTTCATAAAATCTTTAACGGCAAATCGGGGATAGAGAGTGATGTACACTCTCGAGCTCCCCTTCATCTTGGTTTGAGGTGACTACGTTTCGTAACTGCTTTTCCTTCTGTAATATGTTAAAGTAATTTTTATACGAGTCACCTCAGTAGCTTGGGATTAGCCCCTGTTTTCTTCGGCCTAAGGCCCTTTAGGGTTTTCAGAGTTCATTATAATAGAGCGCAGTGAACCTCCATTCATTTTGTGTTCGGGCCAGTTATTTAACCTGTTCCTTTTCTATGAAGGCCCCCGTAGGTTGGGTATTAAATACCCCTGAATAAATCTGTTTTCATATCGCAATTTATGCCTTGAGAGGCCAGTGTCTGTAAGTTGATGTTGTCTTAAGTAGGTAGTAAGAAACTGAGAGCCTGTTAGCTCTTTTCCAAGTTTTGTAACTGTAAGGTGTGCCTCTGGGAGGCTAGATATTATGATTTAGGGAGCAGGTGCTCTTGAATTAGGGGATTTCTGCCCCTCATCAAATAATACCTCTTCCTATCGTAAAATTGTAAAATTAGGGGCTTAAAGCCCAAAGTGTTAAGGTTATGAATCTTGGATTTTCCCCAATCTTGTTTAATGCTTGTTACTTATACCTGTATTAATGTCATAAAATATTCTTAGGTTTGAAGTTCTGAAAATATAACCTTCAGTTTAAGTTTTAAATTTAATTCTTGACATTGTGGTTAGACCCATTCACTCCGGCACCTTCTTTAACCTCTTTCTGCTCCACGGGTAACCCCGTAACAATTATTATTATTATTATTATTATTATTATTATTATTATTATTATTATTATTATTATTATTAATTATTTATTAATTATTTGAGAAAAACACCCGTTCATTCAGCACCTCAATGCACATTTCTATTTACCACTAAACTGCATTTAATACTGTGACATATTCCCTATTAATTGGTCACCCACCGGGTGAGTTGGCCGTGCTGTTAGATGCGCGCAGCTGTGAATTTTCATCCCGGAGATAGTGGGTTCAAATCTCAGCGTCGGCAGCCCTGGAGATGGCTTTCCGTGGTTTCCCATTTTCACACCAGGCAAATCCTGGTTCTGTACATTAATTAAGGCCACGGTCGATTCCTTCCCACTACTTGCCCCTTCCTATCCTATCATCACCATAAAACCTACCTGTGTTGGTGCGATGTAATAACGACACGCCGTTGTTATTATTATTATCATGATCATTATTATTTAGTTCAAGGCCCAGAATCCACATCCTTTCCAACGATGTTCGTACCAAATTCTGATCGTAAACTAGGTATGTTCCCGATATGAAGCACTTAACTTAGCAGTATGCTGAACAACTCTGGCCTTCCCCTAAACCAATCACATAATGCAGGAAAACAGTTCACAGTTGTTGTTGCCGACATCCCACTAAAAGTGCATGCAATATACACCCCATTAAGCCTGGTACTAGCATGAGATGTACTTCGTTAAGCATATTTTGATAACGAGCAATGTTCGGGAACATAATGAAAGATCTACGCCACTGCTCTATTTTAATAGAAAATTTCAGCGAGTGCAGTTTTCATCATTTTTTGTGTCGAGGTGGTTACGGAAGTGTGTGTCAAAGAGGGTGGTGGGCTGAGGGTTAAAAGCGGATAAGGTAGGGGAGAGTATAATTTGCAATAACACGCCAAAGTGAAATACCATTTAGCCAATTACCAAGTTCTTTTGTATTAGGGTTTTGTTAAACGGAATTGAAAATTGTTAACGTTATGCAGATGGATTCAGAAGGCCATGTGTATGAGTGAGAGAGAGAACTACGTTCGCTCGTGCAGTCTTATAGCATTAAGGTGCTGTAATAATGCCGTCTAATGTAGTTATCGCAATTTATTTTATTTCACCGTGTAGGAGCAAGGCAGGGCATATGGACGAAACAGAGAATTATTATTGGAGGGATATTGAGAGAAATGTATTCTGCATTAAATCTTCCCTTAAAGTTGGTTCAAATGAGCCGGTTATTCAGCAAGTGGCGTAAGTCCAATTTTGCTGTTCTGATATATTTTTTAAATATCGCCACTGTAAATTATGGGAAATACATAGCTTAGGTTTGTAAATGGTTTTGTAAATAAATATGGGCACATTTCCAATTCCTTTAAAAGATATCGAGTTTTGTGTGAGCACTTGTGTAACAATATTTGTAAACGCAGGTAAGCAGAAATATACACCTTAAAAAACTGGAAATACTATCCTGGCCTTAGATAGGATCCGCAAAGATGTATTCCAGGAATCTGTGATGCTTACCAGAAATTATTCTCAGCAAATATTTACTTATTTATTTATTTATTATTTTATTTATTATGTATTTATTTTGAACATAATTGGGCAGCCTTTTATGTCTCATCCTAAGTCAGTTGTTTTCACCTTCATTCTGTTAAATAATACAGATTCTTGTTCCAGTGCCGACTCCTCACCGAAGGTTGTAGCCACATCTATTTTGCGCTTTCCGAATCAGTTTGCCACAGAGTGGATATTAGACCTTCCATGACGCGGATAATCTTATCCACCAACGTTCACATTTTCCTTCTACGAATAATCAGTTGTATCAAATTGTATTTGTCATTATGTGACCGAAATTAGCTGATATACAGCCGTTTGCGAGGGTTAAGACTGTGCATGATTTCCGGGCGCGATGAAGTACCTCCTCACTGATGATGCAGCCTAAACGTAGGATCTTCAAAAACATTCTTAAAAATATGCACATTTCTAAAACCTGCAGTTGGTTGAACTTAAATGTCCAGCCTTCGACGTCGTATACCAGCACTAATAACCCAAAACACCTCACGACACAGAGTGAGTTTCGAATCGGAGGTCAATACTGCTCACATGTTTTAATTTCAGAAACACAATGTTATTTCTGGTTTTGATTTCTATATCCGGACATTTTATGTCGGCCACCAATTCGGCTACTAGAAATGTGACATCCGTTCCAAAGAGTGTCTACCAAAGGTGATAAATACGTTGGTTATTTTTTGTTTGCTGATAACCATTATAATGTTTTATGGCCAAGTTTTTGTTATAAAGTTTAAATCGTCTATAAAAATGAAGGTATTCAAGACATCTTTATGTTTATTTAGATAGAGATCAACGACGACAATCCTGAGAATGTTGATGAGTATGGGAATCAGGGGGAAAATATTAAACTTGGGCGAAAAGAACTATACAACAGAGATTACCAGAAGAATCGTGGTGGTCTAGACATCATTCAGTGTACTCAGTTACATCCTTCGTGAATCAAACTTTCCTTTAAAATTCAAAAGGAAGGTTTACAACACGCCCATCCTACCATGGGCATGAAACTGCGAATTTTACGCTCAAAGCTCGATTCATCTCTTAATTTGACGGAGAAAGATGGAGCGGGCGATGCTGGGGTCAGTTTGAGAGACCGAATATCGAGTATAGAACTAGCAGATACGGAGGAGAAAAGCAGTCATAGACGTGATGAAACGAGTGGCACGACTCAAGTCTGGTCGTGTTGCAAGAAGTGACAACAAATGGACCAAGTCTCTTGTACAGTGGAGACACCAAGATTCACCACGGAGAGTTGGCTCATCCCAGGCCAGTGGAAACTGAATCGAAGCTGTCCAACACAGAACGGTAAGGAAACAACTGGAAGAGACCTATGTTCAGCAGTCGAAGAAAAAGAGAAGACAGAGAAAATCGAATGATATTGGTCTTACTTTTAACGCAAAGCCTTGTTATAGTACTAACACTCTGAATGATGCTGAATTCAAGAGATATAAACAGGGTTTTGACCTCTCTGTCTTGTAGAACGATTAAGGACAGGGCGAGGGTTTTGTTAGAATTATTAGGCATGTTTATATGATTGTGTGCATTAAGAGGTACTAAATCCGAGATTATGAGGGTCTTAATCTTCCTCGTTCCATTTAATGTCACGTCTTTATCATCAAACCGTCTTTATTAGAAGAGAGTATACCAGTAAAACTTCCCATTCCTCAGGAGAAATCTGTCTTAACCACCATCTTTTGAGAGGACTGCGGAATCGCCTGTAAAGAGAAGAGCATTTTCCCAGTCCGTCCCTACAGCAGGGACAAATATTATGTCAAAGAGCAGGTAACACTAGGACTGACAGAGTGTTTTAATTGCAATTGTATTCGTACGTGTACATTTATTTAGGTTCGCAGTAATATAAATTACTAAACTTTGGGTACATACAGTCAATTGAGTGTACTGGCCTGTCAAGAAGGCTGATGTCGAACCAGGTGATGATAATAATATCGAGGGCTTTGAAAAAAAGAAGCAGCAATCCGCAAAGGAGTGAGGCAAGGCTACAGTCTGTTCCCTCTCCTTCTCAATGTTTATACAGAAGAGGCGGTGCCGGAAATCAGAGAGGATTGTGGAAAAGGAATCCCAGTTCACGAAGAGGAAATAAAAACCCTGAGATTTGCTGATAATATTGTTATTTTATCTGAGACTGCAGAAGATCTGGAGAAATTGTATACTGGTATGGACAGAGCCTTGGGGAAAGCGTACGCAAGATGAAAGCAAGTAAGTCCAAAACAAAAGAAATGGAGTGCAGCCGAACTAAGTCAAGTGATGGAGGAAATTTTAGATTAGGAAATGAAATCTTAAAGGAAGTAGATGAATACTCTTAATTATATAATATAATAACCAATGATGCCAGAAGTAGGGAGGACAAAATGCAGACCAGCACAAGCTAAGAAAAGTAATGTTCTCACTTCGAACATTGATATTTGAATTAGAAAGTTGTTTCTGAAGACTTTTAACTTGAGCGTGGCGTGTATGAAAGTGAAGCATAGGCGATAACTAGCACAGAAAGGGAATAGAAGCTTTTGAAATGTGGTATTACAGAAAAATGCTGAAGGTGAGATGAGTAGATCGAATCACGAATGACGAGAATTGGTGAGAAAAGAACGAATTGTCTTAATTTTTGACCAGAAGTAGAGATAGAATGATAGGACACATCTTAAGACACCCAGGAATTGTTCATTTAGTTTTTGAGAGAAGTGTAGACGGTAAAAATGGCGAGAGTAAACCAAGGTATGAATATGTTAAACAGATCGGAGTAGATTTAGGATGTAGTGATTACGCAGAAATTAAAAAAATAGCAAATGATAGGGTGATATGGAGGGCTGCATCAAACCAGTCTACGGACTGATGAACCAAACGACATTATTATTATTATTATTATTATTATTATTATTATTATTATTATTATTATTATTATTATTATTATTATTATTATTATTATTATTATTATTATTATTAAACTGACTTCCTCCTTAAAAGCACTTTTGACATGTTAGGTGACGACTGTATGGTTGCCTCGCTCATAAACATGGAGTTACAGTTGCTCTGAAAGCTTTGCTAATCGGAGATTATTTGCTCCAGTTAATTTAGCTGCGGCAAGGAGGATGAGTTTGATATCGGGCGGCTTCCCTTGTTCCTTTGACACACATCACCATTCAGCGCAAATAATACCCAATATAAACAAACAACAACACAACTCAATCCCCCACACTAGTTCTCTTCGTTTTTGTGTAGGCTATGTGAGTGCGTCGTAAAAGCACTGTAACTTCATCACTGGCGTACGAATTTAAATGGCAATCCACACTCAAACACCACACAATATACCGTAGATCCCCTCCTTTCATTCAATATGCAGAAGTATCATCATCATCATCATCATGAACTCCAATTCCTCGTGGGATACCGTGCGTGCAAACTGTATGTGCCCCTTTCAGTGATCTCTATCTCGATGTCAAAATTCAGTTTAAAGGTGCTACACTTTTAACGTCCTCTCAAATATTCAGTGGTAGTTGACTTGTAATCAAAATAATAATAATAATAATAATAATAATAATAATAATAATAATAATAATAATAATAATAAAAGAAAAGCAAAAAGCAAAGTCATCTCCAAACAGGTCATGAAGTACCATGGAGGAGTGTACGATAAAGGCTTCCACTATCCGTAGCCTCGGCACTTGGTGAGACAGAGTGGTTATCTCTACGCCCGGCCTTCCCGAGAATTAACCTGCTACTCACATTTTGTTCAGACTGAGGGAACCTCAAGAACATGTGAACCTCCAGAAGTGGCAATTAATTTCTTAAATGTTTCGACCATCTAAGAGGGAATCGAACTCACGTACCTTCCGAGTGAACCGAGCACGCACACTTTGCGCCTCTGCCAGACAGGCCCCAAAACAGATAATAATAATAATAATAATAATAATAATAATAATAATAATAATAATAATAATAATAATAATAATAATAATAATAATAATAATAATAATAATAATAATAATAATAATAATATTCGAGACGAATTTTAATATATACAACTATGGTATTTAGCCGTAGAGTTTGCCTCAGGATATTTGTTTTTCTTCTCTTTCACCATCCTTCTTATTATTATTATTTATTATTAATTATTAATTAATTAATAATGATGAATTAATAATAATAATTTTGTAGTACTGAGAGAGTTATTTTCTTAGCCTTTCTTTGTGCATATTTTCCTTCATTTCTTTCGCTGTGGGCTTCTGTTCTTTCATTAATCCAAGTTGATACGGTTGTTTTTTGTCAATTTGGAATTTTGCATCTAAAATGTCACAGTGTGATTCCTGCCAATGTGAGGCCGTTTCTCTTACTTCTCCCATGAAGTTCATATCATCTGGTTTTAACTTTACTCATGTTTTCAGAGAAATTAACTTTACAGTTCAGGATTCTGTCAGGCTTTATCTGAAAAATCTCGAGTTAGTCGTGTATTTGATTCCAACCACTCAACTTTGTTTTTGTCATAGTTCTAGCCGCTAGACCTCTGTCCAGTGCGCATGTGACCTCAAACTGTCGATCTTGTAGTTCACAAGGACGACCTGCGTCGCTCTCCATGGGGGTGAGGGAGGGGGGCTGAAGGGCGCGCTAGGGACGCCATTGAACGGCCATACAATGAAGTGAGTGTCGCAAGCAGACAGTGCCGGGTTCAAACCTGCTTTGTTCTCGGAGGAACATCATCAGTCACCGTCGTGAACATCGATACCGAGCAATGTGAACCTTCCGGGAGAAACGGAGAAAAAACTCTTCATAATGTAACATGATGTCCCCGTGATCGTGAATTGATTGTGAGACAAGAGATGGCATACCGGTGTATGACTGATGGTGCTTCACAACCTCTCTCTTGTGAATACTGTGGCTGTCTATTCCTGTACATTCTGACAGATTTCGCAACGGATGATAAAGACCGGCCTTTCCAAATATTGCACAGAATGCATTATCACGACTTGCTAATCGGAGATAATTTGCTCCAGTCAGCTCTTCAGCCAGAATTTTTATAAATGGTGATTTGTGTGTCGATAATGTCCAGATTAGGAAGAAAATGACATTTTTTTTGCACTTCCTCTATGTCTGTTTATATGTATACTTGTTTGAGTACTATGTATGTTAGGGGCGCACAGCTGTGAGCTTGCATTCCAGACATAGTAGGTTCGAACCCCACTGTCGGCAGCCCTGAAGATGGTTTTCCGTGGGTTCCCATTTCCCATGCTGGGGCTGTACATTCATTAAAGCCACGGCCGCTTCCTTTCCTTTCCTCTCTCGTCGTCGCCGTAAGACCTATCTGTGTCGGGGCGACGTAAAACAAATTGAAATTCATGGCAGGGTGGGCATTCGATCCTGGGACTTCCAGAAGCGAAGGGGACATGTCATAATTCGCTGTTCAAATGAGCACTGAATAGACCTGAGTGAATGAGGATATGAATCAAGTTGAATCAGTCAAAGGCACCACTGCGGACTGTAAAGTGTATTTATGTGTTTAACTGTATGGATATGAATTTGTGAGCTCATTCAATCATGATGCGTGTGAGTCAATTAAGAGGGTGTTGGACTCGTCATTGAGTTAAAACGTTCGGATTACGTCCAGAGTTCATTTCCACAAAGCAGAACTGCAAGTTTTGCAAATTCTCTCCCTTTCTCCCACATAATTCCATCAGTTGTTAGATTTCTCTATTCTTCTCGATGTTGTGCCAGCCGCATTGCCTGTAAGAGTGACGTCCCAGTTAGTATCCATCCAGCGATCGCTCTTTCCAGAGACATTTCCTGTGACCACAAATCTTTCTATGCTCCCTTCTCCACGTCGTATAATGTGGCCAAAGAATTGTAGAATTCTTTGTTTACATGTAGTTGACAACCTTATCTTGCCGGGCTGCGTGACTCAGACGATTGAGGAGGTGGCCTTCTCACCCCAACTTGGCAAGTTCGATCCTGACTCAGTCCGGTGGTATTTGAAGATGCTCAAAACTGTCAGTGTCGTGTGGGTAGATTTACTGGCACGTAAAAGAACAATAACATATATACAACCTAATCTTGATGTATAGATTCTTCAAAATTGACTCGTTTCTACTTAAAGTAGTCCTAGAAATCTGTGTCATCCTTCTCCAACACCACATTTCAAATGCATCGATTTTTTTCTGTTGCTTCAAAGAACGGATTTGCAACGGAAAAAAATGCTGCATATCCATGAATGACATTTCATTAAAACAAACTCCACAGTTCTTGCCCTTCAGGGAAGCAACTGATTGTTAAAAACATCCTAGTGATATGAGCTACGAATTTTAGGTAAGTATAATAACGTATGAGAATATGTTATTTATTCCTGAAAACTAAAATCCTTTACTTAATCATCGTTATCCAGTAGATTAGATTAGCAGTTTGCCTTTTTTTTACCACTACGAGCGCTAATGTGAGTAAATCCATTGTTTCACTTAAGCACCACTACGAGTGCTAAAGTGAGTAAATCCATTGTTTTACTTAAGAACCACTACGAGCGCTAATGTGAGTAAATCCATTGTTTCACTTAAGCACCACTACGAGTGCTAAAGTGAGTAAATCCATTGTTTTACTTAAGAACCACTACGAGCGTTAATGTGAGTAAATCCATTGTTTCACTTAAGCACCACTACGAGCGCTAAAGTGAGTAAATCCATTGTTTCACTTAAACACCACTACGAGCGATAATGTGAGTGAATCCATTGTTTCACTTAAGCACCACTACGAGCGCTAATGTGAGTCAATGCAGAGTTTCACTTAAGCTCTTGTAATTACATTCGGTGTGGACATTTTTGAAAATTCAATGTCTGAGGGTACTGGACCAAGAAACACATTACAGAAATAATTAAATAAGTTAATTTGCCTAGGATTTGAGTCAAAAAGAAAAAGAAACAAGCGGTTTTAAGCTGTCTTTTCGGAACTGCATTTAGACTGGACGTGATTTTCGTTTTTTATTATTTTGGTTTGACAGAGCTGTCCAAGACTTCAGGGCCCTTTAGCTCTTCAACTTTCAACACAATTGAGGAAATTGATTAATTTGACGTTTTTCGTATTATGGGGACCCCTAATTTCTTTGCTAAGAATATTAGAAAAGATAAGAAGGTGTGTTCATTTCATGA
Organism: Anabrus simplex; assembly: GCF_040414725.1. Classification (NCBI taxonomy): domain Eukaryota; kingdom Metazoa; phylum Arthropoda; class Insecta; order Orthoptera; family Tettigoniidae; genus Anabrus; species Anabrus simplex. The sequence goes on from NC_090273.1 coordinate 133,709,690, forward strand.
TTAAGTTAAATCAGCTGATGTGATTACGGTGTATGTAGGTTAGTTCAGCGTCTCTGCCTTCAAATTTACCAAATCAACCTTACAGCTATGTGGCCCAAACCGCGTGGCTAACATGTTTGGTCAGACTGGTAGTAAAACGTGTCGCGTTTACTTAAGCATTCACCAGAAAATTAATATATAGAAGAAACCGGCTAAATCCCACGCGCTGTCAAAATGTATCTTTATCAAGTGAGTGGGGTTGATGAACAACTGACCAACTAATATCTGTCACTATGATTGGGGGAGGGGGCTTAATTGTCAGAGAGTCCCAGATGATTTATAATCCATATCAAAGGGGTTAATATATCGAGATGAATAATTATCGATAATATATTGAGATCGATGGATGGATGGTGGCGTATTAAATGAAGTGAGGAGGAGAGGAGTTTTTATATTTCTTACGATGTTGTTATCCATTAACACTGTGCGCGTATGTATGAGTGGTATAATTGGTGATCCCCGACCGGATACTATGACATGCGATGACACGTTGTAAGCCCACACAATCTGTTTCCGCTTTACGGCTTTTTGGCGCCTGCAGTGGGGGTGTGTTCGAGATCCCCCAGGCTTGCTTCTGACACACAATACAAATCCTGGCCTCTACGGCTACGTGAGAGATAAATCAATACAAAGGGACTCCACACATACACAAACTCGCGTTCCTCAACTCCCTGATTGTGTAAGTTATAGTGCCCTCCAAACATTTAAGAATAACTCTTGTTTTTCTTTAATAAATAAAACCAAACCCCATGGCACTACACCCGTGAAGAGCCTTGGCCTACCAAGCGACCGCTGCTCAGCCCGAAGGCCTGCAGATTACGAGGTGTCGTGTGTTCAGCACGGCGAATCCTCTCGGCGTTATTCTTGGCTTTCTAGACAGGGACCGCTACCTCATTGTCAGATAGCTCCTCAATTCTAATCACGTAGGCTGAGTGGACCTAGAACCAGCCCTCAGATGCAAGTAAAAATCCCTGACCTGGCCCGGAATCCAACTCGGGGCCTTCGGGTAAGAGGCAGGCACGCTACCCCTACACCACGGGGCCGGCAAAAGTGAATTGAGCCAAGGACACGTGGTGTTCCCAAGGGGTCACCCATCCAAGTACTGACCACGCCCAATGTTGCTTAACTGCGGTGATCGGATCAGAACCGCTGCATTCAACATGGTATGGCCGTATACAACGTCTCTCTTATGAACCCAGAACGTCCAGCGGCGTTTCTACTCTCCGAGATCTAAGCAGCTGTACGGGAGGCGCACGCACAGTCCTTGGCCTTGCAAGGAACGTACACAATACCGACCTAGCATCAATAGCCAGTCTGAATCTCCACTGTTAAGGGGAGGCTTTACTGAAATTTGGCCAATTTTTATCACAAACATGGATTTTTCAATTTTGGGCTTTAAAACTTCTGCAGTTCTTCCTCTTCCAAAATATGTCATTACTTTCACCATACCACCATATTCAAAGGGAGGTGCTGAGCACTGGAAGAGCAAGTCCACACCCTCTTCTCTAACTACAACATGCTAAGGATATCTTGGTGTTACATTATGCGTCTGTGGAACAACTGCCATAAGGAAACATGTGTTTCCAAAAACAAATTGGAGCTAGCAGTAATTAAATCTGTGATGGAGTTCGAAATGGGGCGTGTAAAGACCCTCCAAGTTGTGACCAGCATTGACTATCAGTGAGAATCGGGTCCAACAGCAATAAAAGGAACAGAAAGGAAGTTGGTGAAACGGAGAAAAATATCAGAGGAAGAGAGGAAAAGGATGTCTGAAGAGGAAACGTATGGTGCAGGGCAGGCTTAAAGTGAGTATGTTTGTCTGAACTTTTAAGTGCTGTTTTCTCACATTTATAATTTTTCAACATTTCTTCCAATACAAAGGCTCCTTGCGACAATGTTCTTATCGAAGTCAAGTGAAACTTTTAGGAAATCTTCCAGTGTACATAAGGGTTAAATGATACTATTGCATTTTATGGTCAAATGAATATTACTATAATTTTTTCCCCTTAAATTTGCAGTAGTTTTTTTTTCAAATTTTCCAAGTCAGAGAAATTTGAAAATTTGTATCCCCCACACACCTTGTTTAACAACAAAAGTGCATATTATCAATTAATTCTATGAGTGTTTAGGACTAGTTCTGCAAATTTTAGATTGAGAAACGAAAAAAATGTACACAAGGAGTTTTTTCACGTTGCATGGAAATTTTCTTTAAAACAACACATAACTTAAAAACGAATTATCCAATCGTCTCAAATTTTTATGTGATTGTTTCTCTTAAGGGCATGCATAAGTGGTTAAAATTTGGATGCGATTTGTTGAGAAATGTAGAACTTCAGAATTTCAGTGAAGCTTCTCGAACATGGTGAGACAGTTATCATTGCAATATACAGTAATTTTCGTATGTAGAAGTTGTTTTAAGTACGAGTCGGCCTGACGAGTACGCGATGCACTTGTTCAGCAATTTCCTGATAAAGTTCCAGCTTCATGAGCACAGATTCACGTAATTGTAAATAAATTTGAAACTACTGGCTCAGTGCTCAATAAGAAAAACATTCGCGCACACAAACAGTTTTAACAGATGAAAACCTAGATGACATTGGTGCAAAACTTGAAGTCACCGACTAAATCACTCACAAAATTAGCACAAGTAGGGGGTTTTCGTTTCTTCCCCACACATAGCTACAAAGCTGTAAACCGTACAGGTTTACACGGGCCCATTGTTTAAAACCTCCTGATCCAGCCACAAGAGTGAGATATTGTGAGTGGTATCTTGCATCATTGAATGATTGTTTGTCCGACCCACAGCTTGTGTTCTTTTTTGGGAGCCCTGGTTTCATCTTAATGGTCGTGTGAACAGTCATGACTAGACTTCGGATTTTTAGGTGGTAATAGGTTAGAATGCAAACTGATTTGGTTAATAGGAAGTGTCGCACAACCCGCTCTTCGATACTGTAGCAAGAGTAACATAAATTCTAGGAGTTCTATAGGCCGTACTCCTAATGTCTATGCAAACCTCATAGCATAACTGTTGTACACGGTAGGTACACTTCTTATTGGCTTAAATAAGTTTGCAGTCTAACCAATCAGAACCTAAAAATCCGGGCTTTAGTCATGACTCTAGCTACTGGTGTGCAGATAATCCTAATGGTGTTTATGAAGTCCCTTATTATAAATCATGACACTTCCAGCATCTTTTATAAGATAAGGTACTGTGCTCTTGAATTTTTGTTACGGACTGTATGTGTAGTACTTGTGGCTGTTACATGCCATCGACCACACCATCATTATAAACTTTTTAATATTTATTTTCAAAAAATAGCTTTTTAACAATTTTTATGACCACCAAGTGCAGCCTCGGTATGAACATGCAAGGCAACTCTCCCCCATCCAACACCACTCTTTCACTTTTTTTTGTTCCTGTGGAGCATTATCAATTTACAGAAACCGATTGATATTTTTTTCATATAATTATGAGTTTCATTTCAATGTTTTTAAATACCGCCGCGCTTCATAATAAGCCAGGCGCTAATGTTTTGCTAAATGAGGGATTGATGGTGTTTAGTGACGGATATCAGGGAGATATATCTCTCTGTGTGGCTGGAAATAAAACGTGGCCTCCAAGTTCCATATTGCTTTGTTAAAAAATCCCTTTTTAAAATACTGTTATATTCATAACAGTTGCACCATCATTAATATATTAAAAACATGTAGAGCGTCGCAGTTAACGGTTTCTAAGTCTCCGTATTTTCGTTCACCTTAAATCACTCTGCTATTAGAAGCCATGTAACACAGTTTCTTTCAAATATATTCCAGTTTTCTCTGACATTAACTTCAATATAGAGCCCAGCTTCTTGGGTGAATGTTCAGTAAAATGGGCTTCGGTTCAAGGGATTTCGGGTTCAATTCCAGGTCGGAACGGGGATTTTATTCAAGTTTCATATATTCCTCTGCCTCGGGAACTGTGTGTTTGTGATCTTAATAATCTCATCTTCACATACAGACACGAAACATCTCGCTACGAACCACCACAGAAACACAGTGTAGCGAACATATCACTCCACGTAAGGTTGGCGTCGGGAAGGGCAGCTGGCGAAGAGACTGGGGGAAAGGCCAGGAAGAAGATTAATTATAATATAGGGTTTTTGTAGACATGTGTTGGAAAGAAAGAGAGGACAGTTGGATAGAGGGCAAAATTGTATTCTTCCACTCTTTTCTTTCTAACATTCTTTTTTCTTTCTTCCTTCCTTTCTTTCTTTATTGCCGGGCTGAGTAGCTCAGACGGTTGAAGAGCTGGTTTTCTGACCCCAACTTGGCAGGTTCGATCCTGGCTCGGTCCGGTGGTATTTAAAGGTGCTGAAATACGTCAGCCTCTTGTCGGTAGATTTACTGGCACGTACAAAACTCCTGCTTGACTAAATTCTGGCACCTCGGCGTCTCCAAAAACCATAAAAGTAGTTAGTAGGACGAAAAGCAAGTAACATTATTATTATTATTATTATTATTATTATTATTATTATTGTTATTAATCTCTTCCTTACTCCTCTTTATCCTTCTTTGAAAATAATTATCTCCTTCATCTTCTCCGAGTTGTCTTTTCTTTATACAGGGCCACTGTAGATGATTCGGTGAACACCTACGGCACGCGATACCAAATTCACATTCTAGATCCCGCCCGAGTTAGTCGATTTTTTTTCAAGTATTGTCGAAATTCTAGGCGCTCGACGCCGGTGTTATTGATATAATAGAGATCTCTGGCGGCGCATTAAATGCCATCAGAATTTTGTTTCTTCGAAGTTCCTTAACGTGCCGGAAGAGAACGAAACGAAGTTGTCGCTTCAAATACCTGCAAGCGCCTCCGAACTTAGCAGGTATCGAACCCGCTATCTTGGGAACATGACAGTGACCCTTCCGTTTCATTAGACAACATACTAATTATAATAAAGGTCAGAATATTCTTCCTTTTTTCTTTAAAAACCAAGCCAAACTCCATAACGCAACAGCCCCGAAGGGCCATTGCCTACCAAGTGACGGCTGGTGAGCCCGAAGGACTGCAGATTACGAGGTAACGTGTGGTCCGCACTGCGAATCCTCTCGGCTATTATCTTGGTTTTCTAGTCCGGGTCCTCCACTTCACTGTCAGATAGCGCCTAAATTGTAATCACGTAGGCTGAGTGGATCTCGAACCAGCCCTCAGATCCATATAAAACTCCCTGACCTGGTCGGAAATCCAACCCGAGGCCTCTGAGTAAGAGGCATACACGCTACCCCTACACCGCGGGGCCGGCTTAATTGTTTACAAGGGGCTCAAAAAGTAACCACCGAGAAAACTGTCTTAATTTATTAGGCTCAGGAATATTATATTAAAATGTTGGCACCACTGTCTTGTATTATTACATAAGAAAATAAGTGTATTAGTTAGCAATATCCGGCCACTGTCAGCGCTGTTGGAGAGGGAGTGTGGGATGGACAGACGAAGGGAAGAGGGTGGGGGTTTGGACGCGGCAATTTCCTGTGAAATATTTTGAGACGCCAATTCTTCACCGCACGCGACACGAGTGTCAACACAAATTCATCATGTGAGACGAGCAGGGGGACAGCTAGGACAGTATTGTCCAGCACACGCACTGCTTCAGACATTTCCCTGGAACAGAGAGAGGCTTGTTCGACTTGTGAGCTCAAGACTGTGCGTTAAACCTCAGCCCAGGCTGGCCAGATTTCAGAGAGGAGAAGTAGGAACAATGTACGAACAATAAATTTTTGGTAAAACAATGGATCATCATATTAAAAATTGTATTAGATGTTGTGTAGTTACCCTGAGGAGTAACGGCAACTATACCCGTAATATTAAAAAAAGAAGCATTTTGACAGATAGGGCCGGAGGGAGGAGCACTGCACGGTGTTGCCACATTCCTACATTCCTTTTTCCTTCCCTTCGCATCCGGCTCACTTGTTCGTTAATACCGCAGTGTTCTGTTGTACCGTAACTCAGAAGTGAGAGCCAACACGAGCTGGCCAGCAGGCTTATCTCCATGGCAACCGCAGTGGGTCCATGACAACCATAGACCCTAATCCCATCTCCCCACCCAGGCAGGCAATAAACGGACCTCCCTCTATGAACTGTCACAACGCATCTTTCAATATTATAACTATACATATTCTTATACCACTTGCTAACATCATTACTTCACGAAACAGTGACTCGGAACATTTCAGTAGAAGTTCGTCCACACCAGCCACCCTTCATAATTTATCATCGTTCTTAAATTTTCTCCTCGATGATGAGTTGGAGAAGTTCATATCGTTTACCGCTCATGATGTGCCTGAGCTTTCGCTCCTTGATGGTTGTTAGAAGCTCTTTTTTGAGGACACCCTCTTTGGTCTTCCTTTCCACCCAGGATACTCGAAGCATTCTTCTGTACATTTCGAAAGCTTCAATCCACCTCTCCAGCAAAGGGCTGAACGTCCAGCCTTCAAATCCATACAGAAGGGCAGGGAACTCACAGTGTCTAGGCTCAGGAAATTTGATACACAGGTATATAAACAAATTAATATTTTATCACTTCAGTGTAAATTTTCCAACAATTTGTGTAAGGAAGTACTATCTTTCGAAAATCACTGCAAATTTCATCGTAATTGATTTGAACATACAAACATGTTTTAATAGATCAACAGTAAATCTCTTATGGTCATCCTTCCTTTTTCTTTCTTAAGGGGTTTACCCTCCAGGCTTAGCTTTACCTCGAAATGTTCCACCTCAAGAGCAGTGTCCTGGAGCGTGAGAATTTTGATCGGGGATACAACTGGAACGGAGGACCTGTACCTCACCCAGGCGGCCTCACCTGCTATGGTGATCAGGGATCTTGTTGGAGAAGGGAACATTGAACGGGATAGGCAGGAAAGTGGTAAGGAAGCGGCCATGACCTTAAGTTATGTACCATCCCAGCATTTTCCTGGAGAAGTGGGGAAACCACAGAAAACCACTTCGAGGATGGCTGAGTTGGGAATCGAACTGCCCCCTCCCCCAATCATTTGACCCCCTGAGGCTGAGTGGACTTCATTCCAGTCTTTGTACCACGTTTCAATTTTCGTGGCAGAGCCGGGAATCGAACCCGGGCCTCCACGACTGCTTCCTTCCCATTCCTAGGTCTTTCCCATCGTCGCCATTAAGAGATATCTGTCTTGGTACGACGTAAAACAAATTCTAAAATGATTCTTAATATTATAGTCCGCCTCTGTGGTGTAATGGGTAGCGTGATTAGCTGCCACCTTCGGAGACCCCGGTTCGATTTCCGGCTCTGCCACGAAATATGAAAAGTGGTACGATGACTGGAACGAAGTCCACTCAGCCTCGGGAGGTCAACTGAGTAGAGGTTGGCTCGATTCCCACCTCAGCCATCCTGGAAGTGGTTTTCCGTGGTTTCCCACTTCTCCTCCAGTCAAATGCCGGGATGGTACCTAACTAAAGGCCAGAGCCGCTTCCTTCCCCCTTCCTTGTCTATCCCTTCCAATCTTCCCAACCCCTCTAAAAGGCACCTCTTCAGCATAGAACATCAGGCCGCCTGGGCGAGGTAATGGTCATTCTACCCAGTTGTATCCCCAACCCGACTCACGCTCCAGGACACAGCCCTTGAGGCGGTAGAAGTGGGAGGATCCTTCGCTGAAAAACCAACCTTGGTGGGTAAACAGATTAGGAAGAAAGAAGAAAGATTATTATTATTATTATTATTATTATTATTATTATTATTATTATTATTATTATTATATATTTTGCGAATGAGCCCATTAGGACTACGCAAAGTACTTAGAGACAGGCATTTGCCTTTCTTTGTGCCCACACTTCCTTCATTCGTTTGCTGTGTGCTTCTTTTCTCTCTTGAGACCATGTTGTTCCGGTCTTCTTCTTTGGTTTTTCCTCTCGGTCAACTTGCCACTAATGAACTTTGGTTCTGAAGATAACCCGGCTTTGGATATCTTCAGGTGTAATTCCTGCCAGTTTGAGATCTGTTTTAATTTCGCCAATCCATTTTATTGTGTCCCTTTTGGCTTTACTTCGGTTTTCATAAAATTCAACTATTTGCTTGGTAAGTCTATCTGGGTTCATCCTTTTTATATGTCCAAAGAATCTTAATCTGCGTTTTCTGATGTCGCTGTGAATGTTAGAAAATTGTTTGATTTCCTGTTTCCCTCTAAGGCGGTACTGTTCATCTACGAGTTTTGGACCTAAAATTTTTCTAATGATCTTGCGTTCCTTTTTCTGAATATTTTCTAGATCAGTTTTCCTGTTCAAAATTAGTGTCTCTGATCCATAGAGGCATTCTGGTTTTATATTATTATTATTATTATTATTATTATTATTATTATTATTATTATTATTATTACTATTATTATTGTTCTTTCATATACTGATATCTTCTTCCCCAGGCCAGCACGGTTTCTATATTCATGACAGTAGCACCTTCATATGCCTTGAGAACTCACAAGGGTAAAATAACCATTTGGCAATTCTCTCTTTTTCTTTTTTAAGTTCACAAACTCCCTATCGAGTAACAAATTACTACCATAGTTCTAACGATGAATTTTCAGAATTGAAAAAATAAAAATTGTCCCTTGCATAAAAAGCTATTAAAAAGTGTGATGATGCATCTATCTGCTGTCAAAAGTGGTTATAATGTGTGGCGTTTTAGGTACAATATGACACCAAATCCCAGTTCTGGCTTCATATCGCACCGCTAATTAGTTCCCGAGGGGATGACGCGGGGGAGGAGGGGGAGGTTACGGTGGCAGCAAATAAATCAACCAACAATGGGACACCGATCGCCATCATCATAATCATCGCCGGCTTAAGCAGGCGACAGTTTTAATTTTAAAAATCACTGTGCAAGTCTTTTTCATCATCCGCACCGTGCACCCTCCTTCTATTAGCCAGTGACATGCAGTATGAAGCCGTTATTTATACTTTCATCAAACTGATATTTATTGTAACATGATCGAGTTATTTTTTGTTCGTTTTCTTTTCTTTCTGGGTCGCTCATTTTGCATTAATAAAATTGATGGAATTTGAGATCATATTACCCCTCACCATGCATCCATAAAAATGAGTTTATGGTCGACACAGATGCAGAAGTTTCGTTAACAGATTTACAAACATTGGTCCTTAGCCCAGCTTGAGTAGCCCTGGCCAAACATAATTTATCAACATATAAGCGTATGTTGATGACTTTATCCAATTAGAGACTGAATCGAAAAAACTGCGAAATGGTTATTGTTACCCTTATGAGTTCTCAAGACGTGTGAAGGTGCTGCTGTAATGAACATAGAAACCGAGCTGACCAGATGATAGGGAAGACGATATCAATGTATGAAAGGATAATAATATTATAAGTAACATTTCTAGCGTAATTTTGTTTAAAAGGGACTTGAGAATATTAACGGTAGGTTAATTATTTCAAGAACTTAGGATGCGTATGTTCCCCGAAAGATCCTAGACCTGTGGTAAAAAATCGAACCAATGTGCAGCAATGTTGAAGCAGTGAACATATAATTACGATAGATTATAAGCAGAAAATGTCTTAAATATTTTGTTGCGTTTTCAGGCCATATCTGGAAGTGATGTCTTTGATGAACATTTAGTATGCACCGTTGAGACGAGTGGAGAAGCAAAACTTACCAAGAGAAATAATTCGTACGCCGTAGATGGTAAGAGAAACATAGGATAAATATATGGTTAGACTCAATTGTTAGAGATTTCGACGTAAGAAACGTGGAGTTTTCTTCATTTGCAGACTCTTGTGGATTGAGCACTGGAAAGCATAATGCTATGAAATGAAAATCTAATGTAGCCTAGGAAAGAGGTGAAGAGGACAATAAACGAAGGATAAGAAGGACAGGTAGAACAGAGAAGTCTAGAAGGGAAGATCAGTTTAATAAAGTTACATAGACAAAGTAAATGGTCGAATTCTTAGTATACGTAACGATATGATGTTTTTGCTATTAACGATAATAACGAAATTTAGGGGGGGGGGGGAATGTACTCTGATAAAATTGTCAAATTTCCTTTATGAGAAAATAAAATTATTGTAATTATGTGTTCCAATAAATTAAAATCAAATTGATAACGGATTAATCGGAACAAATCGTTTTGGGGAGACATCTATATGGAATTGGGGAGTGGACAAGTGTAGGATTCAGTGCATGAAAAGGGGAAACTGCCTCAGGGCCTATGAAATTACCACGAACGGAATAATTTCCCCAAAGTATGATGAGATGAGGACTCTTTGATAAAAGAGCCTTCTATATGTCTCTCAGTCATGGCCGTCCATGAGTACTTCACATCGCAGCGTGCACGGTTGCTAGGTAACGTCGCGTCACACATATGGTACCGCTAATTTCAGATGAAGTCCAGCCATAACACATATTTATGTCAAAATAGAAACAATTGTCAGTGAAGTACAAACATGAACTTAATTACATTTATTCTTGAAGTATATTATGTCAACTGTCCCGTAATAATGACCCTGTAATCATGAAATTAATAATTGAAAACATATTATTTTGGAAATTCTTTTCGGAAACTTACCAACTGTCCTTCAGATAATATAAGTATGAGACAAGTACAGACAAAAAGAAATAAGTAAAGTAACACTTTAATGACATCTAGTTTAACAGCAAGACTAAGTCCAATTCACCTAACATTAGAACACTATGGACAGTGACAGAACTCTGAAATGCCTTCTGTATTATTTTTCTACCGGCTATTTTAATTAGTGCTATTTTATGCTCTTTGAGTTTCTTACGTGTGTCTAGCTACGGAAGACCCAGACAAGAGTGGAAAGTAGTACTAGTTATTTGAATATATATATTTTTTTAAATTTTACAGCTGTAAACATTTCTGTATCGATTAGATTGAACATCGCCCCTTTTAACTTAGTTACTATATCCATTAAGGAATCATCAGTACGCACAAACATGAAATTTATATCTTATTATATCTAAAGTTTAGTAATATGTAGAGCCCGGGAGTTAGGAAAAATGCCTTTTTTGTATTTATATCGAAATATTAAATAGGCACAAACATATTTCCGTATGTTTGGGAACGACAGGATCAGATTTTATTTTCCCTTGTTTGCCTATTTTAGCTCCGGTGCCTCTTTTGAGATGTTGTGGATATTTTCTGCTGTTATTTATTCAAAATAAACAATGGAAAGAAAAGAAACTATTTTTTAAAAACAGACTTTCAACGTATTAGGTCGTGTTACGTACATGTAGTACGTGTTGAGGAGATGTTAAGTACAGAACAAAAATGGCCAGCCGGACACCAGTGGGGTCCGAACCCACAACCTCCCGATTTCGCGTCGGTTGCTCTACCAATTGAGCTATGGTGGCCTAGGCCATCTTTGTTCTGTTTGAAAGGATCTGAGCTACAGGTCTGGCACAGCTGCTAGCATATTGTAGAGTGCGTTTAAGTCGCCCGTTGTGGGGCATGTCAATGTCAATGCGGTCGTGAAAATTCAATATTCATTAAAAGAAACTATGATTCCAATGTACTGTGTTAATGGTAAATAATACAGTTTCATTTTAACTTAATAGATAAAAATTATTATTTATTATTTATCGTATGATGTACACAGAAAGATTATATAAATAAGTATGCAATATATACACAATATATACAAACAGAAGCCTATAGTTCCAAATCAAGCCCTTTGATCCATTTTAAGGCCTCCTCAGTTGCGTTAAGAATGTCCTCCAAAGGACCTTGAAATGCTCTCTGTGGACACTCGACAATTACATGGTGGATGGTCTGTGAGGTAGCTCCACAATCACACCCAGGAGACTTCTGCCAGCCCCATTTATAAAGAGTATAGCCGCATCTTCCTTGATTGACTCTAATCCTGTTTAGAGTCCTCCATTGACGTCTGGGTAGATGGAATCCGGGAGGTTGAACATGAGGTAGGGTCACAAGATGTTGATTGGGAACAGAAGACTGTTGCCATTGATGTAACCAGGCGTTCGTGATGGAGAACCCAGATTCTTCCAGTGTAAGTGCAGCGCGCCAGGATGGAGATCTAGACTTAAGTCGTGGAGAGGCAAATTGATTAATATCTTGATGAACGGGGAGGTTGGAGTCCTGGCTGATCTTCTTCCACAATTTTAGAAGAGCTTCAGACCTTCTTAAGCAAGGCGGTGGAATATTGCTGAGTGTAGGCAGCCAGGCCACGTTTGTAGAGCGAATGCAACCAGTTATAATGCGCATTGCTTGATTTAGTTGAGCATCAATCTTCGCAGTATGAGCACTGTTCAGCCAAGTTGAAGCGCAGTATTCGGCAACTGAATAGCAAAGGGATAGAGCAGTAGATCTCAACACTTGGTTGTTTGCGCCCCAAGAGGTGCCGGCTAATTTTTGAAGGATATTATTCCGACTTTTAATCTTGGCGGCTGTGTTGTTAATATGATGTTTATATGTTAGGGATCTGTCTAATGTGACTCCTAAATATTTTGGGAAGGGACAATGCTGTAAGGATTGATTTCTGATTGTTATTGAAGGCTTGTAGTTGGCAAATTTATTTCTGAGATGGAACACAGATACAACAGTCTTTTGGAGGTTTGGACGAAGACACCATTTTTGGAAATATGTGTCTAGCTTTTTTAGATCTGCTGTAAGTATTTGTTCAGCTTCTGGAAAACTTGGTGTTTGACTAACCAGTAGTATATCATCTGCGTAAATAAATTTCCTGGACTTAGTTGCTGGTAAGTCAGCAGTATAGAGGTTGAAAAGTAAGGGTGCCAGAACAGATCCTTGTGGAAGTCCATCATTCAGTTTGTAGATTTTGCTTACTGCATCATCCGAGAAGATCTGAAAGTTTCTGTTGCTAATCATATTGCCAATGAGATTTGTAAGCTTGACACAGGGGATGGCAGAGATAAGTTTTAGCAGAAGCCCTTCTCGCCAAACAGTATCATAGGCTGCTGATAAGTCTAAGAATACAGCCATCAATAATCTCCTTCCCACAGAACAAGCTGGCTTCAGACCTGGAAGAAATTGCGATGACCAAATTTTTGCTTTGACTTCTCATATTGAAAATGGATTTGAGAATCGGAAGATTAGTATAGATAAAAATGATATTTATTTTAATATTACACAAATCGCTGCTGAAAACTCACTCCACAAGCCAGATAGTCGAGAGGTTAGCCAGGTCCCGTTCCTGCTACGTAAGATTAAGTGGTGGTGATGATAATTATTTTAAGAGAAAGAATAACTTGGTAAGGACAGACTCAGCTAGGGGAAGCGTGGTCTCTAACCCACACTCCCAAGTTGAGAGCTCCTGTACACTCTTTCCAGTTGCCTCTTACGAAAGGCAGGGGATACCGTTGATGCTATTCTGTGAACCCCCACTCATAGGGGACGTATTGATGAGTAGTAAAACTGGATGCAGATGTGCATTAAGTGACTTACATTAAATAATCTTTATTATTTTAGTCCCATTTTTGTCATTTAAGAGCCTATTTTAATTATTTTATTTCCTATTTTCTAAATTTTAAGGCGACACTACGGAGATAAAAATATAATTTTACCTAATGCATGGGTTTTCACGTAAATTTGTGGGAATGTCACCTACATAAAAGTAGAGATATCACGAACATTTCTTTCATATACAATTAATAGTTTTCCAAAATATTTTTTAAAATTTTTAATTCCATACTTTCATGAAATTTAATTAACATGTTAATATAAATTCGTAATTACGTAGATAACAGTTATTTTAAAAGCACTACGTATCGATTTTTCTGTACATAACTTACATAAGGGGATATATCGTACTAAAGTTTGTGTAATTTTTACGTTCCTAAATTTTGGACCTAAAAATCCCTACTACGTGAAAAAATTCTGCAATCAAGAACTCCGTAGGCAGGTTTCTTAATATAGTTGTGATACATATACCATACAACTTTAGTTACATTTGGCAGAATATTATGGGAGAAAATGGGATTCAAATGTCAAATTACAATTGGCAAACAACGCATTATTAGAGTGATAAATTGTTTGAATTCAGCGGAATAACTTCGCGACAAGAAAAAAGAAACTCAATCCTTTCAATTTCAGCCATAAAAAAATTCACCAAATTGATCAAAATATCGATTTTTATCGCCGGAGTGTCGCCTTAAGTGCTTAATTACCTGCCTATTTTTGCCAAAATAAATGCCTGAACTTCCGGGCTCTGGTGATAAGATTATATTCTAACCCTGAGTTTATTGAAATATGAAAGAATGTCGTTAGAATATGAGTCAGGAAAAAATACGAAAACAAAATACTTTTGGAGTGCACTGTACTAATCCGGGGATTTCCCGCCTGACAGACGTCTTCCTCTTCTCCTTTACTCCCCAGCCGACACACGGGATTTCATTTCTGCCATATCAAAAAGAAAATGTGAAATCTTTTCATCAGTTCCTTTATGCTAATAGCATTCAATATTATATGAGATGAAAAAGACAGAAAAAAAAAAGAGAAGATGGATATCATCGCCATTGATAACATTTTTATTAATATTACTCTTCCCCACGTCAATCTCAAACTGATCCTCCTTCTTTAACCTGCATCCGATCAAAAGTGGGTTTTACTTACCATTCTACGAACAGAAAGAGAAGTGATCCCCATTGCATATCAACGTGGCTATTCTGAGCCCGCCTTTTCTGAGAGACGGCAGCGTGGCTCTAAAGGAAGGGATTGTAATTAATTTCTGAAAAGAGTTGAATGATGAAAGGCGCACTCCTAGGCTCGCTGCTACACAGTACTCGGTGAAATGTTTCAAGCCGTCCCGCAAGATGGCCGTACGCTGTACGTTCTCTTCACGTACACTTTATTTCGTGCTTGGTAATAATAATAACTGTCCTGGAAACACACGAAGTGAACTCTGTGTCTTAAAAAATCCCGTTTCCTCTAGTATAATAAAGGTTTTTTTCTCTCATTCCTTTTCCAGTATTTTACTAGCTAAATTAGCCGTTCTTCGTATCGATTTATAAGCAAGGATTACAGTTTTTGTAAATATTAGGTTTAGCCTATAACCGAAGACAATAGATGCACCATGGAAATTAAAAGAAGAATAAGTCTTGCTAAACAGGTCTTTCGAAATAAATATTTTAACAAATACCCATATAAATTTTAGAAACAAAAAAGGCTTTTGTAAAATCCTGTGTCTGGAGTGTACTACTTTACGGTTGTGAGAGTTGAGCTGTTAGCAAAAAGGAAAGAGATTCATTGGAAGCAAATGAATTATGGATTTGTAGACAAATTACGAGGACATGCTGACTGAAAAAAAGACAAATGGAGATGTTCTAAAGGAAGTCAATGAGCAACGGAGCGTGATAAAGGATTAACAATCATTGGTCCTTAGCCCAGCTTGAGTAGCCCTGGCAAAACATAATTTATCAACATATTAGCGTATGTTGATGACTTTATCCAATTATGAATCGAAAACAATTGCGAAGTGGTTATTCTTACCCTTATGAGTTCTCAAGACATGTGAAGGTGCTGCTGTAATGAACATAGAAACCGAGGTGACCTGATGAGAGGGAAGACGATATCCATACATGAAACTTATACGTTCTGAGACATAATAAATCCCTAGTAAACGCTTTTGAAGGAAAAATACTGGTAAAGAAAGAAAGAAAGAAGGAAAGAAAGAAAGAAAGAAAGAAAGAAAGAAAGAGGAAGACATACAACGATGTGAGAAACTGATGGGATGTAAAGACTACAAGGAAGTGAAATGAATAGCAGGATTGAGAGGAGATGGTTGTAGCGATAAGTGTATGATGATAAACTGTTAGGTTTTTCAATACACCGAAAATAATTTTGAATAAATATAGGTTTATATATATACTACATGAAAAAGAAAACATATGGTAACAGTGTTATACTTTAAAAGAGAAACAACATAATTTACATAGAATGTCACGTTTCTTCTTTGACAAATTCTATCAAATTACACTCCAAATATTTAGAAATGTATAAACATTATGTTTGGTTCTGTTTAAATGAAGTTCGGCGCACTGAAGAATATAACAGTTATAAAACTAATTGAGTTGCAACTGGGCTTCAGATATCATATGAATTAAAAACTCATTAAATGAAAATCCGCAACTTGTTTCCAGTCATTTCACAGGGTCAGGAATGGAACGAATGAAGCCCCAACATCTAACAACGAGGATAGGAATTGTGCCGGCTGCCGAAGCCAGTCGCACTCCCCTGGGGCAATAATTAATGACTGACGGATGAACTGAAATGTTAATGGAGAATGTTGATGGAATGAAAAACAACAGGGAAAACCGGAGTACCCGGAGAAAAACGAGTCCTGCCTCCGCTTCGTCCAGCACAAATCTCACTTGGAGTGACCGAGATCTGAACCACTGTATCCAGCGATGATAGGCCGGCGCGCTGCCGTCTGAGCCACTATAAAGTCATGAAATATAAATCCGAAATATACACGATATTGAAAAGGTTGAGACACGGAGTAAAATAGATAAGGATAGCAATGAAAATGGTTGAATAAATAAATTACAGCCCAAAACAGTTCTCACGCTTAGCACTTTCAACAATACACCTGCAGCCTCCAAATGCTTTCCATAGGATGGCGCGCTTATTCTTCAGCTGCCCTGTTAACAAATGAAAAATGACTTGAGTAGCATATTCATTAGTGAAGGCCAAAAAACCACAAGAAAGATGAATTTTCTCGAAAACCGTTAAGACTTAGGAAGGAAATGCGCATGACGTTTCTTGCAGAAAATTTAATTTCAAGGCCGCATGATGTACCGCCGATGTCATGGCTTCTAAACATCAAAGACTGAACTTGCATCAACAACACCGAATAACTCTTCAAGTTAGATTAAAAAACGGGTGCTTTCTCCAGAGTGATCGCCAACGTCTGGGGAGATCGGATATGGAATTTGAGGAGGATAGATGAGCAGAATTAGTCGTTCTTCAAGGGGAGGGTTCCGTTAAAATATCTTCGTTTTCAGTCCCACAGGCAGAAAATATACCGACACAAGACTGTCGTATTTGAGCACCTTCAAATACCACCGGATTGAGACGGGGTCGAACCCCAAAAACTTGAGCTCAGAAGGCCAGAGCTACTCAGCTAGGTTTTTGTTTTCTTAACGTGTTAAAGTGGTTTTGATGTTGTATCCTCAGTTTAGGAGCATAAACTGAGGATCTAAAGTAATAGATCTGAACCCAGAACTGAACATCACATGAGTTGAAGAGCCGACACTCATTCTCTTTTCTCCGCTAGTCGGCAAAATGATATCTAGAAATGTCCCTTCCTCCCCGATTGAAGATATGCACTCCCCCACAATCTGCGAGGTGTGTGTGTGTTTGTGTGTGGAGGGGGAGACTAATGGCCTGCTGTTTGTTTGCCCGACTTCAGTTACGCCCAATACGTTTCCGAGCTTCGAATGGACACTCGGGCTCTCACGACAACTGGAGACATCTCTTGCGAGAGATCATCAAGCGAGAATGACGTCAAAGAAACACTAGCGTAGCCAGGATCAGCCGATATTGGGGGTTTTGTTACAAAATTGCGATAGAACATAATGAAGGTACTTGTGTGTGTGCGTGAGTGTCATCATAAGGTCACTGATACAAATGAATATGTTTATATTCATATTGCAGAACACTACAATATCTTACATTAAATTACAGAACAAGAACAATATGATCAAGGTCAAAAGTTTACAATCTAAAACACAACTTTCGAGGCTTCTTAGAAAACAGATCCAACAGATCTGTTAGTTCTACAATTATGTCTCTGAATTTGTATTTAGTTTGTAGTTTATTCTCAGTTTTTGTTTAAATGAACCCAACGAAAATTGTTCTGATAGACTGTAGCCTGTATCCATATGTGGCCAGGAGGCATGACCAGTCCTAACCTAAGGGAAATAATGGATAGAAAAAGCATACGAGGTTTTCTTGTTAGGCCAACGATATGCATGTTAGTACACAATTGAATTAAAATCTAGAAGGTTCCACCTTTTCAATACAAAATACAATGTTGTTGGATGGTATTTACAACATTATTTTATTACAGAACATGTTTCGGTGTTTCATTTTGACACCATGATCAGCTGTATAGTAAGTGAATAAAACTTGGCGATATAAACAATGAAAAACAACATATTGCTAAACTTAATTCCTTAAAATCTAAATTATGCTGGTTTGAAAAAACTCTAATTTACAACAAGAAAACTCTTGTGATGTCGTTAATATAAAATCTCATCTGGGTGATGAATTGTCTTAACATTCCGTAATGGCGATAATTCTGTACACCCGTAATGTCGAATTCAAATACGATCTCAGAATTGAGGAGTTAAAGTTGAATACAGTCCTTTAATGTTAAAATGTTCATATCCTATATACAATGTTAGCCATTTGTAGATAAAAACTCGTTGTGTACAATAAAATTGTTAAACTGCGCCGTCCACTAAGCTTTGTTGATGTATAGAAACGTAGTTTTTGTGCTGTATGTGGGCCGATGACCTTCGATGTTAGGCCCCTTAAAACAACAAGCATCATCATCATCATCATGTGCTGTATGTAAAATGGTTGGAACTGTGATTTGATTTGCCCTGAAGTTGTTAGGCGGGCATAGCTTCTCAGTTCAATGCAACCCTCTACGGCTGTGTACTTCGCGTGACGACTGCAGCACTACGAGTGTGGAGTTCCTTACGTTTAATGTATGTTAGTACTCAAGCACTTCAACAATCTGACTCAAATGTGCCTATTAATACCACCTTCATCTCAAACACATCCAGATTAGAAGCAATGTCTCGTCGCTTTCTATTGATGTGAATTTTCAAAGAGTTCGGGTAAGGGTTGTAGAAGGTTACATTATTTCACCGTTTTCCAAGCGAGTACTGAACCTCTTGATTTTTCAGCACTCTCGACTATTCAAAGCTCAGATGAAATGAAATGAAATGGCGTATGGCTTTTAGTGCCGGGAGTGTCCGAGGACACGTTCGGCTCGCCAGGTGAAGGTCTTTTGATTTGACTCCCGTAGGCGACCTACGCGTCGTGGTGAGGATGAAATGATGACGAAGACGACACATACACTCAGCCCCCGTGCCAGCGAAATTAACTAATGATAGTTAAAATTCCCGACCCTCCCGGGAATCGAACCCGGGACACCTGTGACCAAAGGCCAGCACGCTAACCATTTAGCCATGGAGCCGGACAGCTCAGATGATTATAAAGATATACAGATTAACCAACGTAAATGCACAAAAATTATTAAAATTATAACGCAGACGAAGAGAAATAACTTAAAAACAACTCACTTTTCCCTTTGCAAATAGCAAGTGATCATAAATAGTGGTCATGGCCATCCATTAGCAACTGTTAATTTGAGGTGGCAACCAGCCATAAGATATAGCCTGCACGATTGCTAGATAACATTGTCTGATGAATCATCCGTACTTTACATCACAGCCTGCACAGTTCCTAGGTAATAACATTGTCTGGCCATCCATCCATACCTTACATCAAAGCCTGCACGATTGCAAGATAACATTGTCTGACCATCCATCTATACTTTACATTACTGCCTGCACAGTTGCTAGGTAACATTGTCTAGCCATCCATCCATACCTTATATCACGGCCTGCAAAGACCTCACCGAGCTCGATAGCTGCAGTCGCTTAAGTGCGGCCAGTATCCAGTATTCGGGAGATAGTAGGTTCGAACCCCACTGCCGGCAGCCCTGAAGATGGTTTTCCGTGGTTTCCCATTTTCACACCAGGAAAATGCTGGGGCTGTACCTTAATTAAGGCCACGGCCGCTTCCTTCCCACTCCCAGGCCTTCCCTGTCCCATCGTCGCCATAAGACCTATCTGTGTCGGTGCGACGTAAAACAACTAGCAAAAAAAAAAAGCAAAGACCTCAAAGTAAAAAGTGACGAAAAAATCACGTAATACATAGGCGTTTCTGTAATTAGGCGGCCATGATCAAGATTTATGCATGTTATCAATGTGTATGATGGTGCACCGGTTAAAAGATGGCATGTCATCAAAATTCGGAGTGGGGTCATTATTACTCCTGTTATTTCTTGGTAGTACAAGAAGAGCTCAATGACCGTCACAGGAGATTACTTCCTTTCAAAGCCCTATTGTTTGAAGTAGTATGAACATTTGTGCAGGTTCCAAGTATCATCTTTTCGGCCACAGCTGCCCACAGTTTCCGAATATACTCGCGTTTAGAGTATTAATGGAATTAAATATTTCCTGCCGCAAATTTGTGTGCGATTGAGAGCACGTTATGCGTAGATATCACCGCTGGCTACCTCCACTATAGCGAGCTAGTGAGGAGTGATTAGTATTAGCTAGCGGTGACAGATATATTTTACAGGCAATGCTACCTCCACAGAGGCCACAAAGACCTATGGAGGAGTGGGAAAAAGACTCACCTATCCGAAACCTCATCATTAAGCAGGGCAGAGTGATTAGCTCATGAACTTGTCAAGAAGTTAAGATCTTCAATTGCTATAGATGCTTTTAACAGACACCAGGAAGTTAGAATTTGGTCTCGGATGAGTGGTAGAAGTCCACCGGGAAAACCTGTCACATTTCAGGGCTCTCAGCAGGGATCGAACACGCTATCTCCCGGCAGACACTCGCTCAGTCATTGAAACAGAAAATATTATGACTATACTGCCATATATTTCTTCTTCTTCGTGGCCTTTCTCCCTTAACTGGGGTCGGTACTCTGTATATATTTTGCCCTGTTTTACGGTCGGATGCCCCCTTGACGCCATCTCTATGTGCAGGGATGTATTCACTTTTGACTGATTCTCTGCTGTTTGGTAGTGTGGTGGGTTGTATGTAAGACGAACACAAATATTCATCCCCCCAGCTAGGGGAATTAAAAATACACAGTTAATGTCCCCCAGACCCGACCGGGAATCGAACTCCCAGACCTCTGAATCGAAGGCCACTACGCTGAACCAATCAGTCAACGAACGTGCCAACACTGTATATTCAGCCTCTCAACGCTGGGTTCCGTGGTTCAAATCCTGGTCACTCCATGTGAGATTTGTGCTGGACAAAGGGGAGGCGAGGCAGGTTTCTCTCCTGGTCCTCCGTTTTTCTTCGTCATCTTTCATTAAAACAACACTCTCCAATATAATTTGATTTGATCTGTCAGTTATTAATCATTGCCACAAGGAAGTGTGACACGCTTCGGCAGCCGGCACACTTCCTATCCTCGCCACTTTATTCACTGCATTCCAGATCCGGTCACATGACTGGAAATAGCTGTGGATTTTCATCTTCATTTCATGTAAGTCCAAGCCCGTAATTAAACGTCACATTAGTTTTGATTATACTTAAGTTATGATTATTTGTAACTTCTTGGTGTATCAAAAGGATTGGTGATGTAATTGGGATTTAAAATCATGTAACATGCAACAAATAAAATGAAATTTAACAAACAATTATACTCGTACATCAACTCCCGGAGCTGGGATCGAATCCATAAGCTTGAAATCATGAGTCAGACCACCGATCCACCAAGGCAGCCTTGTTGATATCAAAAGGGAGTGTGAACTTCCCACCCTTAAAACAAACCACCACTATCTCACCATCACAGAACGTACCGTTCTTAGTGCTATGACGAGAGAAGATGAGAAGCAAAAATCCTGGATCTCACTAAACAAGCAAATATCGCGAGGTTGAGTTTCACCTTCTCCCGACGCAGGCCCCTCGTGTTATACCGACGACTGTCCCCAACTCCGGACGTGGCGAATAATTGCCGCTAATGTCATCACCTTCCGGGTGATCAGGTTTCTGCGTCTTGGCGACCACCACACTGGGGCAGGGGGAACCAAAGTGTCTGCGCTAAGACGGAGCTGGTCACCGTGGGTTACAAACCCGCGCGCGCACAGCGGTCCTGAATATATCAACACTGAACATCAGATAACAGACAGCTGTCCTGAACTTCCTCCGTGACGTTTTAAATGCAGACAACTGCTCGAATTATCGTACTTCTCTGTCTTTTCAAATTACTTTGCCGGGCTGAGTAGTTCAGACGGTTGAGGTAGTGGCCTTCTTACCGCAACTTGGCAGGTTCGATCCTGGCTCAGTCTGGTGGTATTTGAAGGTGCTCAAATACGTCAGCCTCTTGTCGGTAGATTTACTGGCACGTTAAAAAACTCCCGCGGGACAAAATAACGGCACGTCGGCGTCTCCAAAAAACCTTAAAAGTAGATAGTGGGACGTGAAGCCATTATTATTATTATTATTATTATTATTATTATTATTATTATTATTATTATTATTATTATTATTATTATTATTTTGACTCGTTGGCTGAATGGCCAGCGTACTGCCCTTTTGTTCGGAGGGTCCCGGGTTCGATTCTCGGCCGGGTCGGGGATTTTAATCGCTTCTGATTAATTCTTCTGGCTGTTTGTGTCTGTCCCAACACTCTCCTCTTCATATTCACACAACATACCACACTAACAACCACCACAGAAACACGCAATAGGGATATCATCCCTCCATGTAGGGTTGGCGTCAAGAAAGGCATCCGACCGTAAAACAGGGCGAAATCCATATGTGCGACGTAGTTCGCACCCGCGACCCCACAGGTGTGGGAAAAGCGATAGTAGTAGTAGAAGAAGAAGATTATTATTCAACTTTCTTCGCTTTCCACTAAATCCGAAGATAAACTTCACACTCACCACGTCCGTAAGCAAGTGTCCAGCAAAACTTTCAATACTTAGAACTCGAATTCAATACATGATGTTGATACGCGGAAGTGGTAATAAATCTTTTGGGACACGTACGTGTCAGCTTGCATTGGAGGGGGGGGGGGGGGGTAGTGTGTTCGAACCCGACCGTCGGCAATCCTGAGGACGGTTTTTCGTACTTTCCGTACTTTCCCTTAATTAAGGTCATGGTCGCTTCCTTATCACTCCTGGCCCTTTCCTATCTCATCGTTGCCATAAGACCTATCTGTGACCCGAGCTGAGTGGCTCAGATGGTTGAGGCGCTGGCTTTCTGGCTCCAGCTTGTCAGATTCGACCCTGGCTCAGTCCGGTGGTATTTGAAGGTGCTCAAATTCGCCAGCCTCGTGTCGGTAGATTTACTGGCACATAAAAGAACTCCTACGGGACTAAATTCCGGCACCTCGGTGCCTCCGAAAACCGCAAAGGTAGTTTTTGGGATGTAGAAACAAATAACGTTATTATTAGATCTATCTGTGTTGGTGCGGCGTAATTCAAATTATAACTAACTAAATAAATAAACAAATAAATGAATGTATAAATAAATAAATAAAAAAATAAAAAATACATCTTCTTTTTAGACTGTTATGCCTTTCAGCATTCAGTCTGCAAGCCTCTGTGAATTTATTGAACGCCACCACAGTCCTCTATTTGTAACTAGATCTGTGACCTCGTCGAGTTCAATATCTCTTAAATTTAAATCATTAGGAACTGAGTCTAACCATTGTCATCTTGGTGTCCCTCTACTTCTCTTATAATATCGTCGCCATAAGACCTATCTGTGTCGGTGCGACGTAAAGCAACTAGCAAAAAGAAAAAAAAGAAAAAAACTTCTCTTATCCTCCATAACACAGTCCATCATTCTCCTGAATAATATATCCTACTCCATTCGCTTCACATGACTCCACAACCGACGCCGGTTTACGTATGCAGCATCATCCATAGAGTTCAATTCTAACTTATCCTTTACTCGTAAACTAAAAAATGTCTGCAGCTTGCAACAGGCCAACAGGAGGTCCGATAGACATACATAGACTACACATAAAACAGGCTAGGCAACAATATATGGGTGAATGTCCCTGTCATCTAGCACGACTATTTTTTTTCTACATTAAAATACTTCTTGTTATTCTTTTAAGGTAATGGGCGATTCATAAAGTTTACTCTTAATTACAATTTTGTACCCATCGTTCGGAATAATAATGTTATTGGCTTTACATCCCACTAACTACAGTTTTACGGTTTTCGGAGGCACCGAGGTGCCAGAATTTAGTCCCGCAGAAGTTCTTCTTCGTGCCAGTAAATCTACTGACACAAGGCTGACGTATTTGAGCACTTTCAAATACCACCGGACAGAGCCAGGATCGAAGCTGCCAAGTTGGGGCCAGGAGGCCAGCGCCTCAACCGTCTGAACCACTCAATACGGTCCCACTGTTCGGTTATTACCACTATTCTGTAATTTTTCCTATTGGTCTTTTCGATATCAGTAACAACGTTTTAAATAGTATCGATAACACAGAAATATTGAAGGAAAATATCGATAGAAAGTTATCGATATTTACTCATATCGGTACTATCGCATCCCTAATCTTGTAGCTTCGTACTACTGCAACATTCTGTGGATGGATTTATGAGAAACACAGGATAGTGTGAGGATCTCGTACAGTCTAGCAAAGTGCATGCCAAAGGCGGGACAGTAATAATTTGTCACTAAATCTGGTGACTATGTGAGAAAGTACGTTACGAGTCGAAAAAGCACTCTTAAAACTGTCGCGTAGCATACTCATTCCGCCGTTCTATTACTTCAGTCCTATATTGGACTGGAAGGATTGCATCTCCCTGGCAAACTTGGTGGCAAACTTAGTGATAGATACTGGTCTTGAAGGGAGCGAGGCAGATAAGGCGCATCATTAACTCCAGGCATTGTCCTGCTGATAATGGCGACCACAAGGTAGGTGAGGTGCTTAATGAAATGTCACGTGAGGGTTGCGGGTCGGGCGTGTCTTTAGCAAGCTTCTTAAGTGGCTCTACAATAAACAAGGGGTGAACAGAGAGAGAGAGAGAGAGAAATCAAGAAAGCTTAGCATAGTACAATGTAGGACGAAGAAGAATCGTAATTCCTAGCATCGTAGATGTCGTCATATTTTTTTTTTTTTTTTTGGCTCTCAGCGTCACTTGGCAAAATTAAATTAAAACAGCCATAGGAAACCTCCAGTAAAAGCCGCTTTGTGGCACAATCGGAAGATAGAAATTGGTAGCCACGTTATTATTATTTTATTACTATTATTATTTCCTATTCAAGCTATGTAACACACAATATATTTTGAAATATACTTGAAGGTTTCACTTCTTCTTCTTCGTCTTCTTCTTCTTCTACTTACGTTTTTTCCCGACTATTAACCACGTTGTTCGAATTCAGCTTCGTCTGTTTCTGGGCTTTAATCCTCGGCCACTACCCCTTCACCCTTTCACTTCTTCTGTCCACAGCGCTTCGGTACGGGATCTAACTTTTTCTTGAAAACTCTTGGTGGTCCTGATCCTCGACTCGTAGGCATCTCTGCTGCTGTTTTCCGTTCCTTGAATTCCCATTTCTTCCAGGACTTTCTTCACCTCCTGATGCCGGCACACCGTAGTTTTCCTGGTCTCAAAAATCTTATTAGCTGATTTGTCACCCTTCCCGGGTTCATTTTGTAGATATATCTGAAGAACATAACTCCTCATTCGGAGGGTATCTGAGATATTTTCACATTTTGAGGTATAATTCTTGGTTTCCTTTCTTTCCGTATGATCCTTCCTCTGTTCCTTGGGATACCAGTATCTTCCTCACAATATTAATCTCTAACAGTTCCAAATTCTTGTCCAATGTTGTTTTTATCACGTTTAAACATTCACCTGAATATAAAGCCTCCGTGCGGATGACTGTCTGGTAGTGCTGAGGTTTTCGTTGATCGAGATCTTCTTCTTGTTGTAAGTGCTCACAGTTAGTTTAAATGCCAAGTTCATCGTGTTGATTGTCGGTAACAATTCCTCTCTTTGTGACAGGTTGTTATCTAATGTTTTATTTATTATTTCTTCATTTAGCCTCCGTGGCTCAGAATGCAGCACACCGGCCTCTCACCACTGGTTTCCTTGGTTCAAATCCCGGTCACTCCATGTGAGATTTGTCCTGGACAAAGAGGAGGCAGGGCAGATTTTTCTCCGGGTACTCCGGTTTTCCATCATCTTTCATACCAGCAACACTCTCCAGTATCATTTTATTTCATTTGTCATTCATTAATCATTGCTCGAGGGGAGTGCGACAGGCTTCAGCAGTCGGCACGATTTTTATCCTCATTCATTTCATTCCTCGCCCAGGTCGAATGACTGGAAAGAGGCCGAGCATTTTCTCTTTCATGACTTTTAGTACCGGGGATATCCGAGGGAGTTGTTTGGCTCACATGGTGCAGGTCTTTCTATTTGACACCCATGGATGATCTGCGCTTCTTGGTGTGTGATTATGAAGATTGAATGTGTGAAATCCGATGTTAGCACATACCATTCTCCTGTCGAAGTGTGCTCAAGGCTTCAATGTTCCCATCCGACAGCCAAAACACACTCAGTAGCGGCGTACGAAAACTGCGGAGAGTTCTGGAATCGAATCCAGGCTTTAGGAATACAATCCAGTGATTAGAAAGTGTATACCGCCATCTCTCCTATCCTGCCGGCCAACATTCGGATGGTGACATTTTTTCCACCATCGGGAATCAAACCAGATTGACCGACACGTAAAATAACTCCTGCAGGACAAAATTCCGGCACTTCGGTGTCTACGAAAACCGTAAAAGTAGTTAGTGTGACGTAAAGCCAATAATATTGCTATCATTTTATTGTTATTGAAAACCATTAAAAATAATCCCTCTCATTTTTTGACTATATATTTTATTTACTCGTGCCAGAAGCGATGCATTAAAATGTATTAAAAAACAAAGCAAGGTAATAGGAACAATGTTTAACTGAAGAAAAAATTATCTTGAAAGTAGTTACAACATGTACTGTAAGCGAACTGTTAATTTTGAGCCCATATTTACAAACAATGAAATTCCGGTGTTGATGGGGTGAGAGTAAATCACGGACATCACTGTATTGCGGTATTCAGGGGCTGTAGTAAGGATGCGAAGTCACTGGTATGACGCCAATTATTAGAATATGGTTTCAGTGTGTGGAACTTCCACCAGGATTAGGTTACTTGATAAACGAATTATTATTATTATTATTATTATTATTATTATTATTATTATTATTATTATTATTATTATTATTTTATTAATATTATTATTATTATTTGTAGGAACCCGTCGTCTTCGTCTAGGTTTTGCTCTCGAACGATACGTGAAGAACTCGCCGACGATAATGATAAATTATAAAGTGCATCACAAGAATCAAAACATTGCAAAGAATAGGTCTTGAAATGTAATTATCATAAATTATAGTTATCACAAGAATCCGAAGCAGAAGGTGAAGAAATTGTACAAGAGAATACGAAGCTAAGATGACGGCATTGACATTTGCAAAGGTCGCCAGTAGCTCTATAGCAACCCTACTTAAAGGCTTTGAGACATTGTTTCTCCTTACATCCCCGTATTGTTCTTCCTCCCCTCTGCCACGAACTGGGTTAGCTAGTCATCCCCTTGAGAGCAGTGAAAGCGAACCCCTTAACCTTCAAAACATAATACAATCACAGAAGAAGAAGAAGAAGGTTATCATGTAATTTAATACTGCCACAGTACTCATCCGATTATACAGCTTTGTCTATAACTCTGCCCAATGACTTCAGAACTCATACAAGATTCACCACCGTCCAGAATTAGCCCTTCCTTGTTCCTATTGTCAGTCCCATTGTACAGTTCTATCTGAGTGTCATTTTCTTTGTGGAGGCAAGACGGAATTTGATCCAAGAATTGTGGCCAGAGAAACCATGATTCGTAGAGGTTACATTCCTAATATTCTGATAATTAATTTATTTTGATGCGTACAGGAAGAATGAAAACAAAATGTTCCAAGATAAGTGTTAGCTGACCAAAACAGATCGGAGAACATGAGTTTGTGCATAGAAATACCAGAGGTAAGGCACTAAGTTATGTTTTGTAGAAATCCGTTGAAGAAGGATCATAGGAACTACTTTTGATTCGAATTTGGTGAAGAGGAAGCAAGAAAGAGAAATACTCACTAGTTCGTGATAATGGAAACAATTTTTGCGGATTCCCGAATAACACCTGAAATAATCAAATTCTGATAGCGCCTTGGATCAATGTCAGTTACCTCCTATGTCAAGATATCGTTGAAAATTTGCCATAACACACCAGTTACTCAACAATTAACAATCAGTAACGCAATGTCACTTGTATAAAATAAATTACCTCTTGTACCCGTGCTTCGCTACAGAATTCTGGATGAAGTCGTGTGCACGTTGTGAATTACATTTTACGGAATTGCATAATAACATAGGTACATAAACAAAATAAGGCGCCTTCCCCTAAACTACCATTTCATCCAATGTGAATAAAGTTATTTATACCCTATATTGTAGTGCCTTATTCCCCGAATTCGCAAACCGATTTTCATTAAATTCTCTACAGCCATTTTTGCTTGATGAGCGTACATACATACATACATACATGCAGACAGACAGACAGACAGACAGACAGACAGACAGACAGACAGACAGACAGACAGACAGACAGACAGACAGACAGACAGACAGACAGACAGACAGACAGAACGTAAAATTTTAAAAATTCATTTCATTACTGTCGACGCTACAAATACAGAACAACCATTCCTTTTTATTCTGAGTAATGTACAGATAAAACTCTTATTTTATGTATATAGATGTTGTTGCAAATGGACGTCAGCTTCCTTGAGGGGAGTGGTAACCAATTTTTCAAATATTTTCAACATTTACATGAGTAAATTTACTAACATTGGAAGGGATTTTTAGGAGAAATATTTCGAATGAAAAATTAGATATCAACTCCATAATCACTTGGTAACAACGAACAGGAGGACCGGTTGGCGCATGTTCAAGCTGGCCATGTTTGAAGGCAAGGCGGATGAGAGACAGCTTTGTGATGATGATGGTGATGTTTGTTGTTTAAAGGAGCTAAGAGCTTGGTCGTCGACCTCTAGCGAAACAAGGTGTAACGCAATCAATTAAAACTTCAAAATATATCCAGTGAGTAGAATCGAAGACGAATCATGATGAAAAATGACCATGAATTAAGAACAAACAGTGGATCCACTTTGCAATACCTTATGTACTCAGATGAAAATTATTGTCAAACGGGGTTCAAAATCCAGGTCACCGGCGCATCATAATGGTACTAATTACTGGTAAAGTAGACCCATTGTGTTCCTTATATAGTGATACTAATCAGAGGTAACGTAGACCCATGGTGTTTCTCATATAGTGATACTAATCGGAGGTAACGTAGACCCATGGTGTTCCTCATATAGTGGTACTAATCACAGATAACGTCGACTCATGTTGTTCCTCACGTGATGGTACGGTACTAACCACAGGTCATATCATGGTTCCAAATGCATTATCCTTGGTGGCTCCTTTTAGTCGCCTCTTACGACAACTACGGAATACCGTGGGTGTGTTCATCGTCTTCGTCCTCCCACACCCCACCCCAGAGGGAGTAAACAGCTTTGTTGAGGTGACATCAACTACAAACAATTTCTGAACACACACGGGCTAAGCCATGGTAAATAAAATGGTAAATAAAAATGTTCTACTATGAACTATGACGGATATAATTCTTGTGTATGGAACATTAGGGAAATGTTGCAGCGCTTAACTTATTCTTTTAATACAGCACATAAAAACAAAATGAATTGTTTATAATCCGTATAAATGACTAAATTGAACTCTTGAAGTCTAACACAGTTTAAAGATTGATGTCACGATGAAAGAATCGGCCAAAAATTGTTGAACCTAAATACATAAAAATTATTCAACAAGTTATAAATTACAGTAGGTGAACAATGAATATGGAACTTAATAACATATTATATAACGCCTGTAACTTTATCTTTAGCGCCGACAATGGTATTCCGAATGTCAACCTGCAGTTTCACACTGCGTACTGTTTAGCGAAATCCTCCGGTCATTATAATGAATATGCTGGGTACTGAATAGAAATACCAAGTTCATTGTTCACCGACTGTAAAAGTGTTTGTGAATCAAGTGTTGAACTTACCCCTGATCTTCTGCTCGTCCACCAACTGCCGCTCAAGGCTTTCCTTGACCTCCCGCTCCCGAAGAACGTCCATCTTGAGCTCGGCTGTAACAAGTAAGGGATACAATGATAGTTAAACAGAAACAATAAAGTCGTGCGATTAGAGGAATCAACCATAAGAAGAACTGGAATTTTACAAGACCAAATATGACAAAAGTTAATATGTTTCTATGAATTTGAGAAAGATCGGATAAATTTCGGTATCCCAGAAAAGAAAAAAAAATAGCTCTGGTACTTTTTCTCTTCCACAAGAAAAAGCAGAGAATCCTGGATAGGTTTTGGGGCCTAGAAGACGAGAGATGGAGTTCCCCTTTTAGTAGCCTCTTACGACACGCACCGGATACATAGAGAGAGCTGGGCGTGCAGTTATGAGCGCACAGCAATGAGCTTGCATCCGGGAGATGGTGGGTTCGAATTCCACTGTCGGCAGCCCTTCAGATGGTATTCCTTGGTTTCCTCTTTTTACACAAGGGAAATGCTGGTGCTGTACCTTAATTAAGGCCACGGATGCTTCCTTTCCACTCCTAGCCCTTTCCTATCCCATCGTCGCCATAAGACCTATCTGTGTCGGTGTGACGTAAAGCAAATTCCATATATAACCAAAGAAAAGATACTGCATCCTTTGACTCCACCGACATATATCATAAAAGGAGTTTTCCGATAAATCTATAGGAAAATGAGTGTATTCATGCACAAAACGGTAAGGCTCATGAACTGTGAGGAAATTAAAGATATTCTAGACGCCGTAAATATAATACTAATACTATTATGATTATGATTATTATTATTATTATTATTATTATTATTATTATTATTATTATTATTATTATTATTATTTACCCCTGTGGTGAAGAGGTAGCGTGCATGTGTTTTATTCGAAGGCCCTGGGTTCGTTTCCCGGCCAGGTCAAGGATTTTAATTCTGGGCTGAGAAGTAGAAGGGGGTTCACTTGACACGAGAAGGCACACAGTGAGAAGATAGACGAACTCTGGTTGCCATGGTTAGAAATGCCTCGGATAAATGATGTCCCTAATTCCCCAAAACATGTTCATGTTAATAATAACAGGGATGAGTGTGGATGCAAGGTATTTGGGTGTAAAATAGGTTCCAGTGCCGAGAAGTCGAAAGAGGGCCTCTGCCAGAAATAAAGCACAAATCAAAGGGCTTAAGAGGTACTGCCATGATGCCATAGCCATTAGATGATCAAGATCTAGATATTAAAATGGAACTGGAATCGCAGCCTGTAGAGGATCAACTCAAATATAAAAAGGTTTCAAAACAAATATAACATTAGGCTCATACTCCAGTCGGTGTCTTACTAGAGACATTTATGCATCTCCTTTACATCCTTACTACAACACTTAAATACCTTCATAACGACGTTCAGAAATCTGTAACCGTTATTTACAATCCCGTTCATGTTATCATTCCAATGGAGATCTTTTCTTATATTAACACCCAGGTACTTACAGTGATCTCAATAAGGAATTTCCACCTCATTAACGCATTAATTAAATATGACAGGACTTTTCCTTTTAGTGAAACTCGTCACCTGACTTTTGACCCCGTTTATCATCATCCCATTGCCTGCTGTCCATCTCACAACATTATCGATGCCTTTCTTGCAGTTGCTTACAACCCTGCAACTTATTTATTACTCTATACCGTATAACGTCATTCGCAAAAAGCCTCATCACTGATTGCAGTTCTTTACCCATATCATTTACATATACAAGGAAATGTAAAGGGCCAATGATACAGCCTTGAGGAACTCCACTCTTCATGATTACAGATCAGATAATGCTTCACCTTCTCTATTTTCTAGATATGTAGGCACTCTTTTGTCTAGTCCTGCGGTGTTGGTAAGTGTCGAAGAGCAGAGTTCAGTATGAAAATCTCGTACGCCCTGCCACGTGTGTATACAGAGACATGTTACCAATTGCCCTGGTACAAGGTAGAGGATTCGCCATAAACTCTGTGTGTGCCTGCGTACAGATAACGACCTTCATTATGGTGGAGGTTGCTTATAAGACGACCAGACCCTGAGCAGACACCTTCATTACCCGCGGATAATAGTCTCACATAAACTTGGGTCTTAACGGCGAGCTAAGTAACTCGGCCAAGCTGTAAGATCTCTGCCATATACGCAGGTAACTGGAGATCTTCAGGACAGGACACGTGTAGTCATTGTTTAATATTTAATTTATGGGTAGCCATTATGATAGCATATACCATACACCTCCGTAGTATTATACAAACATTTAGCTATTAAAATGATAATTGATATTCACATCTAGACTGATCCACTAACAATTGAAATTATTAGGGATTGTATAAATACTGGTTGATACGATACAAGTGTACTCGTAACAAAGATTGGAACAAGTACACTTTGATAAGAGCACTTGAACCACGATAGATTCCACGGCTTGGACAGGTCAATACGATGGAGGACTACTCCTACCATACACGTAATATTAAAAGAAGCGTTTTGATAGATAGGGATGGAGGGAGGAGCATTACATGGTGTTGCCACATTCCTGCATTTTTCTCTTTCCCTTCGCTTCCGCTTCACTTGTTCGTTCGTTCAGATCGCTCTCTTCTATTGTACGTAACTCAGAATTGAGAGGTTTGGCAACTCCAAGCAAAAACAGCCGGCCAGCAGGCTTATCTCTATGGCAACCGCAAAGGATCCGCCCTCGTTTCCATGGCAACCATAATCCCTACTACCTTCTCCCCACCCAGGCAGCAGTAAACGGACAACTCTCAGAATGCGTCTTTCAGTATTACGACTATAGTACTGCAATGTATTCATTTCCCTGAAGGGCGAGTAGGGTCTTTGAGACGCTGACACCGTCTCTCAGGCTTGGAGATTAGTAGAGGAGAAGGTTTGAAGGTGTCGGAATGCATCTAATGACCATATGGAGGAGGATTTGGTTTTGGACAGTATGGAAGTGGTTGCGATTGTGTTTGTACATGAGCTTAAAAATTCATGAAGACACGTCGAGGAAAAAGACGAAAGAAACTGTGGACCCAGAAGTAATACTGCGGCATGAGCACCTTGGAGCTTCCTTCATTTTCCTGCTATCCTTCCTACAGCCAAGTTCCGCGCATCCTTCTTCTTGTAGTTCGCTAATCTCACACTCCATAACGGGTTCTATGCCTGTTATAACTCCATGTAATATTTTCCCTATTCGTCCACTTTATAGCAGTCTCTCGTTTTCTCAGCGTTGTCGTCATTTGACGCCATTTTTATCACACAGAAGTTCCACTTGGTTGGCCACCTTCTACTAAACTTTGAGGTAACCTCCCTATGTAAGTTGCTTTGATGAACTGTTGCTGCGATCTAAGTAGCATTCAAGTGTACTTGATCTCCAGGCTTAAAATATCTCTAAAATATGAAGGGAGATTTCAGAACCAACAAGTCAACCTCCTGATCTGTTTCTTCAGCCCAAAACTTGGGCAGAATTCCGAGAACACTACACCCTACCAGCAACCAAGTACCAGCGATATTGTTGAAGTCGTAGAAGGTTTTAAAATAGCTTACTATGTGCTCCCAGATCTCCTTCTTCTCTCCATCGACTGCCATGGGCTTATCTTTG
The DNA here is from genome assembly GCF_040414725.1 of Anabrus simplex. Lineage (NCBI taxonomy): Eukaryota > Metazoa > Arthropoda > Insecta > Orthoptera > Tettigoniidae > Anabrus > Anabrus simplex. The sequence continues at coordinate 133,743,377 of NC_090273.1, forward strand.
TCAGATTCAAGCCGTTCGGTGGGATCTATAATAAATCACGATCTACTTTTCCTGGCGATCGCTATAGACATGAATATGTTTTATGGCTAAGGGGTCATCCGAAAATTTGTGCAACGTAACGCGACACCATGTGTAACGGAAGTGTAACCATAGGAACGGTGCGGGTAGTGATGTAAGGTATTGTTACCTAGCAACCGTGCAGGCTATGTCTTATGGCTGGTTACCATCTGTTTTTTTTTTGCTAGTTGTTTTACGTCGCACCGACACAGATACGTCTTACGGCGACGATGGGACAGGAAAGGGCTAGGAGTGGGAAGGAAGTGGCCGTGGCCTTAATTGAGGTACAGCCCCAGCATTTGCCTGGTGTGAAAATGGGAAACCACGGAAACCATTTTCAGGGCTGCCGACAGTGGGGTTCGAACCTACTATCTCCCGAATACTGGATGCTGGCCGCACTTAAGCGACTGCAGCTATCGAGCTCGGTGGTTACCATCTGTAATTAGCAGCCTTTGATGATAGCCATGACCGGGAAACATATATATGATCGTTTAATTTTCGCAAAGGGAAAAGTGGGTTGTTTTGTTTCTTGATGCTCAATATTGGTAGTTTAAGGCATTTTTTGACTTTTGGACTTTCGCCCAGAATTATCCCATTAAGCCGTTTACTTATTTGGGATACACGGAGTTTTACTATAATGAAACCATGGACATAATTATTCGACTTCCAGAAAAAGGGTTATTATAACAATCACTCCCTCGTTAAACACTATTTATTACTCATCACCTCACTGTGTGCAGAAATAATACCAAGTTTGGTTCGTGTTGTGTCCACACGCTTGTAAGTGTGATTGTCCCTTGAACCCTGGCCCACTAATGAATGTTCACACAGGTGTCCCTATACTCACCTTGACTTGCCGAGTAAATATCAACACTCCACGGCACAAGGGACTTTCCTATTTAACTGTCTAATGAACCATCGATCCTGCCTGCAGTCGCTAGAGAATGTAATCGATATGCTCGGGACACAGGTCCGGCAATCTAAGTTCTACAGTAGAAATCTATTTAACTCGCCTTCCTGTTGCGCACCTCCGAGGCGACAAGAAATAATTAATGACAGTGGATCATTCAAGTGACAGCTCTCTTCGTAGATCAGTGGTAGAGTGTTGGTCTCTGGATCCCAAGAACACGAGTTCGAACGCGACAAATGTAGTATTGAGATTTTTGAAGAGATGAAAAAATTCATTCGGCAGGACATATAAGAGATCTACGGTGACGCATTTAGTGTTTACCTGACAAAATCAATTAATATTAAAGGCGTGTGCCCTCCAAAGAGGCCTAGTGCAGGTCTTTCGAATAGATGCCGTATAGGCGACGTGCGTGCCTGTGTTGCCCTAAGTCATCTGAATTAACTTCTGAAAGTTAACATCTCCAACTCGGCCGAGAATCGAACCCGGGAACTTTTGGATACACTAAGCCGAGGAGCCGAACAAAAAATTAATTGAAATTCAGCCGTAGATCGTACAGCAGAGATACGATTTAAACTTCCGTCTGGTGTAGGAAAACGGAACGTCGAAACTCATGCACAAGAAGGCTAAAAGGTACTCTGCATTCGGAAGGTGGTGGGTTAGCCCACCGTTGGCTGTTCTCAGAATGATTTTCCGTCGTTTTCCATTCCCCTCACTAAGAGGAATGCCGGAGCAGTTCCTTTATACGCCACGGCTGCTCCCCTCTGATCGTCTCCGCTCCTCAAATCACCGCAAGATATCTCCTGGCCAGAAAGAGGGTGTAACACGCTTTAACGTGAGACCTTGCAAATTCTTCATTTTCCCCACCATTCATGTGCCCTTCGATACCTTCATCTATCTAAGTGTCACCGAAGCAAAACCAAAGTCATCTCCCTTGAAGGCCCTTGGAGGGGTGGAGGTAAAGGCTTCCATTATCCGTAACCTCGGCACCTGGTGTGGTAGGCCTGGCCGTCTTTGCTCCCAGAAATTAATCTCTTACTCATTTTTCGCATAGTCTGAGTGAAACTCCGGAAGTGAAAATCTTAATGTCTTAAATTGTTTACTTCCTGACGGGGAATCGAACTCACGTCCTTCCAGGTGAACCAGCTCGGCCAGGCAGCCCCTATATAAAGGTCAGACCTCTTTCATGTTCCCCTGTAATCACGTCCACCATCACATTCCTTTACATTCTTTAAGGTACAATTCACCTCAATTCTGCACTTCGGTAGTAGTTGTCCTTGTGATCATCTGATAGCGAATTCGAACCCAGCGAATGTCGGTAGCATTTGAGGGTATTCAATTGCAACTATTCTGTGAAATTCGATTGCAGTCGCTTAAAGAATCCCTGTGAATAAAAATTCCTGTTTGCATAGCAACTAAACTTACGTTAAACGAATAACATCATAATTAGTATAATTATTTAGATGAGAGAGAGACCGAGCTCGGAAGCTGCCGTCCCTTAAGTGCGGCCAGTATCCAGGATTCCGAAGATAGTGGGTTAGAACGCCGACCCCTGAGGATGTTTTTCCATGGTTTCCTATTTTCACACGAGGGAAATTCTGAGGATATACCTTAATAAATTAAGTCCACGGCCACTTCCTTCCTATTCCTAGGCCTTTCGTGTACCATCGACGCCGTAAGAACTATCTTGTAAAAAAAAAAGTAGATGTGACAGTTACTGTTTGTTACTTAATAGGCAGTGCAGCTCCATGGCTAAATGGTTAGCGTGCTGGCGTTTGGTCACAGGGGTCCCGGGTTCGATTCCCGGCAGGGTCGGGAATTTTAACCATCATTGGTTAATTTCGCTGGCACGGGGGCTGGGTGTATGTTTCGTCTTCAGAATCATTTCATCCTCATCACGACGCGCAGGTCGCCTACGGGAGTCGAATCAAAAGACCTGTAACTGGCGAGCCGAACCTGTCCTCGGATACTCCCCGCACTAAAAGCCATACGCCATTTATTTATATAGTTAATAGGCAGAGCAGAAATGTCACAACAAGAATCGTATATGCATGACATCAATGGTAACCTCAAATTTGTATGCTCAAAAGTGAGTTTCTGCTAATTAATATCGAGAAATTCAACACAAGTATTTTACTTGTTTATTATATGATATTCAGACTTAATATTCTCAGGGTTAGCCAAAAAATAATGGAAGGAAGTTTACCAGGTATTTCCCAGGAAGACCATGTGTGAAACAGGGAAATTTGAAATAGGACCGGAATTAACGACGGCAGAACAAAAATTTGAACTACAAATTGATGCAGTACCTGTCATATACAGTATCGAGAATGAATCCCTTAATTAGAGACAAGTGCACAGACATTGACATCGAGTCTGAGGTTTAACCAGATTCTCGACATCGGTAATTTTGTACTTTTTCTGGAATTCTGACAATCCGCTATTCTCTAGATGAGTTTTCGGCAATTTTGAAGCCAATTAGTGTCCGCATAACGCGAGACCTTTTGCGAAAAAATTACACTTTCTCAGTTCTTCGGGGCACAGGTTTTTCAAATGTTTACAAACTGTTTGATAATTCTGTATACTCGTAAAATGAATCGCATTACACCTCACAGGAAGTGATACTACACCAGAGTCCAGAGCCACACTAACTGTCAGCTTGGCTGCGAGGTGATTTTAGTACCTCAGACTCTTGTCCCTAGGTACACGAGTTCTTCGTTTATAAAATCAGATAATATTGAGAACTGCCGCAGTACATGTCATCTAGAAATTATTTCAAAACAAACAAATAAATAAAAAACAACATGTTTTTGTAAAACTCAGTGGCTCCATTCTGGAGATCGATCTTGAGACTTGGCTGGAGCAATACCTTGCTTCTCCTTTGGGAAGTGAGGCTCAGTGCATGAGACAGGCCTGGGGCAGTGTTAGTTTTAGATTTAAAGAAATGATTAACTTTGTTTTCACTTCTGAGTTAGATCTTAATTAGCATTTAAATCTAAGGCATTTCACCCCCATTGCAACCCCCACTCACACAGCCTAAGGGGGTCACAACATACAATACTATTGTTGTTATGCAAATCTCGACAATGGGGAGGAAGGTAGGTAGTGGTGGTGATGAGGGAGAAGACTGAGGGAGTTCGTCGTCTGCCAATACTCATATAAGATTGTTCATGATAAACTGAAAACGCGTCATATTCGGCCTTTCCAAAATAATGCACATTCGAGTAAAAAAGTAATTGGTTTTACATCCCAGTAACCAACGTTGCCTGTTCTTTTTTGAGATACCGATGTAATGTAAAACAAAATCTAAAGGTTTCCACATATTCAATACTATTTATTGTAACCTGAAGAAAATTACATATATTTCATGAAACTAGTTTTGGTCTTGCTAGAGACCATCATGATTCGAAATCAATAAAGTTAAGGCAAGACATGAAGTATAAATAAAATTCATGAAGTAAGCATGTGTAGTTGATATTATGTGCAAGACAAGTAAAGATTTGGATGTTTAACATTCATCACGATCATGCGTCTTGTGTAAGTTGTATAAGCACTTGAAGAATCTTCTTTAATTCAGTTCAGCTGAATTAAGTGTTTCATCTGGTCTTCTGTGACGTGTGTTCATCAATTTGGAAGAAAACTGAGAACTAATGAGTGTTAAACATTCAAATCTTTAATTTTCAATCAATCAATCAATCAATCAATCAATCAATCAATCAATCAATCAATCAATCAATCAATCAATCAATCAATCAATCAATCAATCAATCAATCAATCAATCAATCAATCAATCAATCAATCAAACAATCAATCAATCAATCAATCAACACTGACCTGCATTAAGGGCTATTGTCCAAGTGGCAGATTCCCTATCTATTCTTAAATGATGTCGAATAAGTTGGATATTTATCAAGCATCTTCCTTCGTAAATTATTCCAGTGCCTAAATGTTCTTCCTATAAACGAATAACTGACCCAATTTGTCCTCGTAAATTCCAACTTTATCTGTCCTACTTTTAAAAATTTCACTCAGGCTTATTCGTCAACTAATGTCATTCTAAGCAATATCTCCACTGACAGTCCAGAACATTCAGTTGTCACTTTTCTTTTTCTATTACGTGCCCTTTATAGTCTCTCGAGTGTTTGCGACATGTATCGATCATTAGGATTATGATATTTATCTTCAATTCTTTTTTAGCCCCGTCAATTCTTGGATATTCTTAACCAATAATGTTCACCTCGTATCTTTTCTCTTGCATCCTTCAATTTTATCTCTAGGAATTAGTTGGTTGTCGCGTAGCTCTGGGCTTGGATTCGGGGGATGGTGGGTTCGAATCGCACCGTTGGCAGTTTTGAAGATGTTATTCCGTGCTGGTGCTGTACCTTAATCGACTCCACGATCCATTCCTTCCTAACTCCTCTCCCTTTCGTGTCCCATCCTTACCATCGTTACTGAAAAAACGTGTGACGTTGCGACGTAAGGCAAATTATAAAATTAATACATTTACTTTTTTTTTGCTAGGGGCTTTACGTCGCACCGACACAGATAGGTCTTATGGCGACGAGACAACATTTACTTGCGGTCACATTTCGTGATAGATCTCGTCATGACAAATCAAATGACACCTCACTCGCTTCTGTACGATATCTACACGTTAAACTACTCAAGTGACTTTCGATGACCAAAATCGTACCTTAATTTGGCGGCCATCTTGTGATGACGTCATGTGCTTTAGGTCAGCTACCATGGTAACGTCTTATGCACTCATCCTTGTACTTCAAAATAATATACAAACGTTCCCGCATATATAATACGTTCTGTGCTATAATGTTTTGAATTGTTCCATGAAAGGCGTTTCATCCATTTAAAGGATATTTCACGTCAAAACAAATCTACAAGGAAGTGTTATAGGGCTTATTATCATAAATTCAAAACTGCTGCCGTGCAAATTTAGGGTGGATCGCTGGTAGGGTACAGTATAATAATAAATTTCGTCGACTGTGGGTGAAGGGTTGAATGTAGCAAGTGAAACTTGTAGGAGTATCACTTGCCATTAAGTTGCTACCTCTGTCTCTCTCTCCCTTCGGCTCCTTGTAATTCAATTACCCGCCATACAGAGAACAAGGTTGTAATAATACTTAATATGATGTTATGTATGTAATTAGCAAGACATTACTGCGCAGGCGCAACACAGAGTGAAGGAGAAGGGGGCTTTTGTCAGCACACACAATCGTCCGCTGATAGTCTAATGAAACGGTGGCTAGTTATTTCTAGAATGTTACTTATGTATCTCAAAGACAAATTAGTGATTTGAGGCTCTCACTTTCCTCTGCATTACGATCTTCATGTTTCTTAAGAATAACTCCACCTTTCAGGCAGGTAACTAGAGTGCAGGTATAAAAATGCTTGTATATCTCGGATTTTTAAAGGTTAGAAACTTGGTATCACCCAGCTCGATAGCTGCAGTCGCTAAAGTGCGGCCAGTATCTAGTATTCGGGAGACGGTGGGTTCGAGCTCCATTGTCGGCAATCCTGAAGATGGTTTTCCGTGGTTTCCCATTTTTACACCAGGCAAATGCTGGGGCTGAACCTTAATTAAGGCCACGGCCGTCTTCTTCGCACTCCTAACCCTCTCTTAACCCCATCGTCAAAATATGACCTATCTAAGTCGGTGTGGCGTAAAAAAATGGCTATCGAAACTCAAAAGTATGTGAGGAAGCCAAGAAATTAAATCTTCAAAACCTCTCCTAAGAGCTTCAAATCTAGTCCATGGGTAATAGGCCTCCCCCTTACCCGGAGATTGCGGGTTCGGTTGCCGGTCAATTCAGGGGCAGTTCGAGGTTCACTCAGCCTACGTGACTACAACTGAGAAGACAAGTAATGATTACGTAGCGGTCCCAGTCTAGAAAGTAAAGAATAACAGCGTAATAACCTGCAGCTCAAAACACCGGGCTGAGTGGCTCGGATGTTTAAGGCGCTGGCTTTCTCAGCCAAAGTTGGCAGGTTCTATCCTGGCGCAGTCAGGTAGTATAATATGGAGGTGTTCAAATACGCCAGTTCCACCCATAAAGGCCCGCGTTCGGTTCCCGGCGCTGCCATGAAATTTCAAAAGTGGAACGCCGACTGGACGGGGTCCACTCAGCCTCGGGAGGTCAACATAGTGGATGGGGCTCGATACTCACCTCAGCCATCCTCAAAGTGTTTTTTCCGTGGTTTTTCACTTCTCTTCCAGGCAAATGCCACGATGGTAGCTAACTTAAAGCCACATCCGGTTCCTTCCCTATTTCTTGCCTATCCCTTCCAATCATCCCATCCCTCAGAGTGCTCCTCCAGAGTTGTATCCAGATCAAATTCTTCACGCTGCAGGACACTGCCCTTGAGGCAGTTCTGAGTCCCTGAGTCCGGTGGAGAAAATAAACCTCGACGGTAAACTGATAAAATCTACATTCAAAAAAGCAATTACGCCAGTCTCGTGTCGGTAGATTTGACGCCACGTAAAAGAAATCCTACGGGACAAACTTTCGGCGCATTGGAGTCACAGAAAACCGAAAATATAGGTAGTGTAACGTAAAAACATTATTATTATTTTTATTATCACAGTTCAGAGGGATGCGGGATCAAATCCCGGTTGGGCCGGGGATTTTAACAGCCTATGGTAAATGAGTGTTTGTGTTCTTTTTAACACACATATTTACTTCTACTTGCAATACACCCCGAAGAAACCCGTGATAGTGAATTAATCTCACCATGTAATGTTGGTGTCAGAAAGGGCATCTGGCTGTAAAACTGGGTCAAATCTACTTGTGCTGAACCCAATAAATTGAGAAAAAGGCCAAAAGGAAGTATTTATAAGAATATTTCTTTCAAAAGAAGAATTTACATTTTTGCCTTGTAAAATTGGAAGTCAGTAGCTGCGGTGGCGACTCTGTCGATAATTGCTTCTCAAACAGAACCGGATATCGACTACAGCCCTATATTTACATAACATTCAGTCGACTAGAGGGAGTCCTCCCCACTCAGCGATGGAAGAAAAACATTCTCCTTCTTTTATCCTTCTCAGCAGACACTCAGAATACGGAGTATTAAAAAAACTTATTATTTTTTTGATCCGAGTGAATTTCACACTCTCTCGACTTGGGATAAGAAGGTGTGAAATAAGCAACTGCCGTGGGAGGGTGGGGGGAGGAGGAATGTGTACATTGGGTTGCATAACATAAAGGAAATTGATGATGAAAGAAAGAAAAGCAGAAAACGTAAGTATGACGTCGTAATTCAATCTTGGGGAACAACGAGATGAGGAAGAAAGTAAATCTGCCAGAAGCGAGTGAGAAACATAACAGTGAAGATAAATGAAGAAGGGATTTCTTAAGTTGAGTGCATACACGTGTTGAATGGAAGGGAGATTCCCCGCCACCCCACTCAAACATAACCGGCGCACCTTCAAGTTTATTCCACCGTTTCCTGTAATAGATGATTCCCCGATTCAGACTTGAATTTTTCCCAGGGGAATGAATCTAATTTATCGAATGTTGTATGCATAAAGACATAATTACGGTCTTCAAGAGAAAATATTTAATATTCTTATTGAAAGGTTTGTTATTTGCAGGTTACACAGAAAGGAATCATTGTAATTTACAATTTATGGCTGTATATGGTATTAACCCATTATTTCTCGCTGTCTTATTTATAGAAGTGTTAATTTTTTCTCCTTTGCAAAGAAGATCTCAAATTCATGAGTCAGTATCTTTATTTAACTGCCATTCTTTCTGTAGAAAGACGAAGTGTGTATTGGAAAATTTAATAATTTTCAGTGCTTTGGACGTAACATTCAAGGCATAATTTGCAAATTCTCAGGAACTCTTATGAGAGAGCTACCTTCTGTTGTTGAGCCTTCCAGTTCATAGGTGTAGTCGATAAAGAAAACAAAACAGAAATTGAATGGAACTGAATAGAAATCCAGAAGAGACAGCTATTTTATAAAGTTATGATAATATTCTTAACAGTGAGCGTATTTTGAGTTAAAATTCTGAATTTTATTCCTAAGAAAATACATTAGGTAAGTATTGATTTATGGGTTATTTTACTTCTGCAACGAAACTGAGTTCAACAGCCAAGCAAGCCACAGACCATGAAGGCTCTAGTAGAAGTCGAAGGTAAAGGTAACCTCAACACTAGGTAAAATAGAATGGTTAGCTCGATGTCCGCAACCATTAACTTGGTACTAATTTTTTGTGCAAGCTGACTGTACCTCAGGACCATGTGCCTCTCCTAACGTGTTAATCTTGTTTCTAAATTTCTGAACTTCATGATGGGGAATTGAAAACTCATCTTTTCGGGAACTGAGCAAGCCTGTACTCACTTGATGGCCCACTAAACCAGTTAAGTAAATTTAAAATGGGAACCTTCGATTTTAGTGGACTGTCGACAAAGTGAACCACTGAGTCGTTAGGGGTTTTATTTAAAAAAGATCTGACTGCCCAATTGAGCAGCCATCAAGGCGATGACGGAGAGACTTAAGTACGACCATGCAAAGTAGTTATATCCGGCTAGTCTTTGATACAAGGGATCCTATGTTCGATTCTCGGCCGGGTCAGGGATTTCGTCGTTCATTAGTACTTCCCTCAAGGGTGTGAGTGCCGTCTTCAATATGACATTTAATTCTTGGTAGGGATCTTTCCCTACAGAAGTACAGGTCGCCCATGGGTGTCAACTGGAAATATCCACATCAGGGTCTCTTCGGAGGCCACAAGCCCTTAATTAGTTACAGACGAAATATAAGGTCCTTAAGAAATAACTGTTTTGAACATTCACAACAGATTTATTTCGATATTTAAAAAATTACTTCGTCTTCAAAATTCATACTTTAAATATTTACTTTGTTTATTTTTTGCTTTTTTGACATATATTTAAAGAGAAGATGACTGTACAATTGTACTTCCTCCTAAACCAAAAATTAGAACCACCACATTCAAAACAGAACGGTAATCTCTCACAACAACTTTCGCAAGTCAGGAATCGATGTCCGGCTCTCTCAGAGGTCAACTGCTGAACCGTGGAGATAAACATAACATCTCTGGAGTTTATGCCAGATGCTGGTGGAATTAGCTGGAAACCGATGCGGAGCGACTTGGATACTAATACTATTGCTTAATTGTTTCCTTGGCAACGGGATTGGAATTCCTTGTTATTGTTAAACGCGGAGGTCAAGACAAACCAGCCCCGGGCTCTTGAACGCAAGTCAAGTGTCACTTAACTCACAGTCCAAATCTGCGTAACGAAATCTGCAGCCTGCCTTAGGCTCCATCCTTCCTCGGTCGTAATTATTCCGGGTACAGAAACGTAACGAAATTTCGGTTCTCCATCACATTCTCTCCCCCTTTGCCTCTTCCCTCTCCTTCAATCCTCCTTCTGTACCCCATCTCCAACTCTTCACCCACCCCCAAATCCCCCCCCCCTCCTCCTCCTCCTCCTCCTCCTCCTCTATGAAGTCAGAGTCATCGGAACGAAAATTTAACCTAATGAACGGATGGTTGTCTAACCTCCAGGGGAAATCAACAGATATACTGTTACCGGGGAATTTAATATCGAAACGTGGCACAATAATTATTACCCACTCTCACTCGCGCGAACTTCATACAGTTCCTGCTCTCTCTGTCTCGATTTTAAACTAAAAGTTTTTTCATTACCAATGTGTGATATGTTTGGACATTGTTACTGGATTTAGTCGTTAATAGGTCCGCCAAGGAATGGCAATAATAATATTATTTGCGTTAATGAATTTGCACTTGTAATAATTTGAATGTTAATTTTTATGAAATTATAAGCACATCTCTGGTTTAAATTAATGTTAATTTCGAAGTTAGATGACGTAACATGAGTGGTTATTTTCCGACATGAAGTTTGATTCAGTGTAATGGAGAGAGTTTTAAATGGTGACATTATTCGCTTTCCTAAAAAGCGGAGTGACTGTGCGGGTAAGCGCGCTGTAGCTGTGGAGCCATGTTCTGCATTCGGGAGGCGTGTGGGTTCAAAACTCACCGCCGGCTGTCGTGAGGATGGTTAATTACAGTTTCTCATTTTGACTTCCAGGCCTGCAGAGTTCTTATTCATAGCCCACATACGATTCCGTCCACCTTCTTACCGAATTTCATTTAATATTATTCATTTCATCTTCATTAAGTCCTCAATTGAGGTTGGTGACAGGAAGGGCATCCGGCCGTAAAACATTGCGTATAATTTTCAACTCACCTCATCCCCAAATCTGTGTCAGGGAATGGGACTATGGTCAGGACATATTTCTTCTATCGCTTTTCTCGCATCCTGATGGGGTCAAACTGTGTCGCACATGTAGGTTTGTCCTTATTCAACGGCCAGATGCCCTTCCTGATGCGAACACTATCCGGAGGGATGCATTCATTACCGCGTATTCTTGTGGTGGTTGGTAGTATGGTGTGTTGTACAAATATGAAGAAGGGTGTGGGAATTAACAAGGCGTGATGAAAATCCCCGATCCGGCGTGAATCGAACCCGGGGCCTGCTGAACGGAAGGCCCGAACGCTGATCATTCAGCCAAGGAGCCGAACAATGGTGATATTCGAAAGCGACTTTCAACCTATTAGGTCGTGTTACGTACATTTAGTACAAGTTGAAAAGATGTTAAGTACAAAACAAAAATGGCCAACCAGACACCAGTGGGATCCGAACCAACAACCTCCCGATTTCGCGTCGGTTGGGTTCGGATCCCACTGGTGTCTGGTTGGCCATTTTTGTTCTGTACTTAACATCTCTTCAACACGTACTAAATGTAGGTACGCAACACGACCTAATAGGTTGAAAGTCGCTTTCGATTACAATGCGGTCGCGAAAATTCAATATTCAATGGTGATATTATTCACCTGAAAAATTAAGCCGTGTCAAACATCCATTTGAATTCTGCATTCTCTTCCAGACAGTAGCACTATCGGGCTCCAGATGAGTACCTGGGGTCATACGATTAATGTTTACTTGCTTCTGTACCCATCGTTGTAGGGTTAGTTTAGATGTAGAGCATGTCTATGGTTTCGTTCGAATATTGGGTTTCAACTGGACAGCAACCCGCTGTCGCAATCCAGGATTTGCTGATATATCCCTGGAGTATTGCGTATGCATGTATCAGTTTATAGAAGGGAATTTAGAGTGTGTCATGTGGTATTCTGGTACGTTCGGTTCCTCTGTGTTTCCCATGATTAATTCACTATTCAGTGTTGTTAAAAATGAGTACTGATATGGAAATAAAGCGCTTCCTACCCCATGTTCATATAACACATTTTCTTCTTCTACATGTGAGGAAGATGTCCTGAAAATTTTTTCGTAACTAATTTTAACACTCTGTATAAAGGGTGAAAGGGAATGTACCATGATCGTGCGGAATAACAGAGAATTATATTTGTAAGGCATACGTGAAAATCATTTTAAATTTTCTTACATTCTGAAGGTAGTCTACTGTCGTAGTATGTTATAAAACAATGTTATAAAACAACAGTAGGTAAGAACATGCGCCGCAGTACTGGCTTGGTTCTGCATGCTGTGATTCACGCCAGTCGGAAGTGTAAGCGACCTGTTGTGACAAACACATCACATCTGGACGAAGTCCAGAGTCGTAGAATGAATCGCGGCAAAAATATGAACTCGATATGTAAACAATATGTGTACAAACTCTTGCCACACGTGCTACGTAAAGCAAAACGGAAAACATTTGATTTTTTTCTTATGGACAATAACAGGACATTGACAGCTGCACCATATTGTAGCATATACAATATGTCGCAAAAACCACGGACAACGCTTGGTATGTAGTGCGGGAAGGCAAAGAGATCCGTTTTCAAGAAGGAACTCATATCCAGAAACGCATGGCTAGGACGCTGTAGGGCATCGATATGTGAGATGGGTGTGAGTTTCGCATGTCGTCAATAATCCTAACATGTGTAGCTCATCGGGGTTCGAACTGTGTACCTCCTACGTCATTGCAGAGCCTACATCGGCAGTGCTGAGCCTCACGCACATGACGCAATACGTGCGGTTCTCTTAGAAACTTTTCAGTCGCTCCGTGGACTCGAGCAATAAGATCCTCCGCTGATGTTGCAGGAGTTTCATACACCATATTCTTCATACCACCGACGTGGAATTGTCCGGCTGCTCACGAGCACCATGTCGGTCATTTCCGTAACTGTGAACTGGTACATGTCGCACGTTACTGCACTGGCAGAATACAGTACACAAGTAACGCAGTAGGATGCGCATCAAGGACTGTGTGGAGGTATGTTATTAGGCCGAAGTTGTCCACCCGCAATACACAGATGGCTGAAGGGTTGCATGCATTCCGACCAAACCGGAACAAATTGTCACAACCGTTCTCAGACTTCGACGTTCTCCAGCGCCCAAACCGTGCATTTCCAGACAGGGGTTACTTACTGAAAACTAATCAGTCCGCCATCCCGCACAACATACTAAGCCTTGTCGGTGATTTTTGTGGACACCCTGTGTATCCTTTCTATACGTCAATCACGTTGTCGGTATAAATTTCCATTACACCCTGTTATACGCGTGTGTCTTGCAAATTACTATAACATAAAAATCGAAGCTTTACTCAGCATTCTCTTATCAGAATGCCGCTATCATACCCTTGGCAGTGAACACGATTAAGAGACACCCTTTGCGAAAGGAAGCCCAGTGTCTGTCAGAGACGGGAGGGCCCTATGATTTATATCAAAATAATTACTTTTCCCTTAGACTTTAAGGGAGTAGATTGATTCATCACAGCAAGAACTGACATCTGCACTCAAATTGAATACAGACCGCTACAACACACAACTCCTTCCTTCCTTCCTTGATTCCTTCTTTTGAAGGGGAAGCGGCCTGGTTTTAATGTGAAAGCAATAAGATGGCTTTGAATAGAGCAGTCCGGGTCGGCCGTAGTCTTGCATTTACATCCCAAGAATTTTGTTGGCCAAAAGTGCGTGAATGCATGAGTAATAGATCGCTTTACCCTGGTCTCTTACACACAAAACCGTGTGTGGTAGATATCGCATCTTTACGCAATTCGAAAATACAAGTTTAATAAGACTAAGCTTTCCACTCGTATACTTTCTCCGCTGTGCGGAAAAACATAGAATCGTACATATATTTTTGAGCTTAAAGCGAAGAAAGATTCTATGGTTGTTCCCCATTTAGTAGCCTCTTACGACATGTAGTGGGTGCAAATAGTACATCCTTTGACAGGGAAGAAAAATGAATATAACAACAAAATAATGGTAAAGGTCATGAATTGGTAGAAGATTAAATTCTTGGCCTCATAAATAAATAATAATAATAATTATTATTATTATTACTATTGATTTTATTATTATTATTATTATTACTATTATTATTATTAATATTATTTTAATTTTCGTTTCGGCCATCTATGGACCACGATTCATAATCTTTGCAGTATTTTTAACCTTCTCTGCCTTCATTCTCTGCCAGTATCTTATCACCCTTTCCCCAACTTTCTTCTTCTGCTCTTCCGGATAGGACGTCCCTTTCCTCACTAGCATTCCCTCAGTCTCCTGGAAATCACGGAAGTGTTTGACGAGTTCTCTAAATTTATTTCTGTCCATGATATCATCTTCCGGAACACCCATCTTCGTCAAGTCTAATCTCATTTCTCTAAACCATTTCAGCTTTGTCTTCCACTTCCTGAAGAATTCAAATATTCTCGTCGTCACTCTGTTACTGTCCATCCTCAACAAGTGTCCATACAACTGTAACCTTCTCTTTCTCATCAGTTCAACCACTCCTTCAGTTGTTTGATACAGATCTTTGTCAGATTTGAGTCTCCTCTCCCTTTTTTTTTTTTTACATCTTGGCCCAGAATTTTTCTTACCATTTTTCTTTCTCTTTTCCGAATATATAAGACCACCTTTCCCATTATTATTATTATTATTATTATTATTATTATTATTATTATTATTATTATTAGGGCTCGGATGTTTAAGACTTAAAAAGTAGCCCAAATAAGCAAGCAAATATGCTCAAAAGTTACTAAATATACCTCACAAGCGATGAAATATGATGTAAAAATTACAAAATATGACCCAAAAATGATTAATCTAAATATGGCCATTTTAAAATAAGTTATAAATCGAAACGGCAATTCCTTTGATACATATTTGTTAACCAAATTGTTTATTGTACTTTCATATTAATTTTGTGAATATACATGTTTAACAGTTATTCACAGTCGATTGTCCTCGATTTACTCATCAAACATTTGTGAACACATAGGCCCTACCTATAAAGTACTAAGTTCCCTAAGATTATCAGATCACACAACATTTTAAAAGTCAAAACATGTTTGCACCCATCATTGTTGGTTTGAAATACGAGAAACCTAGAAATCAATTTATATTTTTTACTATTTTGGAGCGTTTAAGCCCAGATTACATTAATATTACTGTAATTCGTTAAAGTTTACATTTGCCACCACGTCACCACTGTCGAGTATGCACTCATCTTGAAATGTACTGATGTGATTGTTGTGCTGAAAGTTCAACACTTCTCACATTTTCAATACTTGCATGAATTTCTAAGCTAACAGCTTCTAAAAGAGTAATTGCACTCGATATAATTCCAAAGTTTGACTTAATATATGCCAGACTTTCTGACAAACTGTAGGAAAACGATTCCTGCGCAATCTTGACAGAAGCGGCAGAGTATTCCATTTGTATTAACTAAAGATGTGATACAGAAAAGCAGTATTGTGAATACTAGCTCTCATTTGGAAAGTTGACGATGATTTTGCACAGCTACAGGTGTCGCCAAACCGCCGAAATATGACCGAAATATGACTATCCTTCGAAAATGGCTCAAAATATGACCTTATGACAAAAAATAGCCGAAATATGCGTTTATATGACAAATAAAAATCACATAACTGTGACGATAATCACCTGATTTGCACCAAAATTAAATCAGGTAATAAAATAGAGACAAAGAAAAAATATGATTTTTCCTTAACATCCGAGCCCAAATTATTCTTATTATTAGCCAGCCCTATGTTGTGGAGATAAGAGTGCCCTGTGGGTGACGGTGGTGGAATAACACCCACCGTATTCCCTGCCTGTCGTAAAAAGCGACTAGAAGGGCCCCCAGGGAGCGTGGAGCCCTTAGCTGAGTTCTGGCATTGCTTCACTTTCATCCATGCTGTCCGACCTCCCTTGGTCAACTCTTGTTCTTTTCCGACCCCGTCGCTATTACGTTTTCGAGGGCCGTTCATGGCCCTTGTATTTCTTTGGCCGATACCTTCATTTTTCGAAGTGTCGGATCCCCTCCAGTTTTTCCCTGTAATTAGTGTTATATAGAGGAAGGTTGCCTAGTTGCACTTCCTCTTAAAACAGTAATCACCACCACCAGCACCACCTAACTTTTATTCCAAAGCCCTGGGCTTGTTTTCCGGCTAGTACAAGGATTTTAATTCTGGACTGAGGAGCAAAACGGGGTTTACTTGGTACGAGATTTGTCAAGCTCTTAGTTACAGGAAGAAAACGCACAGTGAGAAGATGGCGCTACTGACCGGGTGTACATAGAGGAACATTGCCAGTCATGGTTACAACGGTGTTGGGAAATAGATTACGCAAGTTCCAGTTAGACCTCCAGCCCAAGAAACATATCCATGTCAACTTTAACCCTTATACCCATTCTCCTTCTTGTTGATTATATTAACGTTTTTGATTTTATGGCTCACTAATGACTTTTGCGATTTTTGGAGACGAACCAGTCCACCAAGTGTACAAGAAAGCGAGTGATAGGCTAAATGACTAAGCTTTATTAAACAAATTATAATTCACACGATTGAATATAAGTTAAATTCGGTGTATTACGATTGTGTACAACAAAATAAATTTTGCCTATTTTAATGTATAATGCCTATATATGGCTACTTCCCTCTTCTCTCAAGGAAATTAGCGTTGTATGGAAAACAAGCTAAACTATGCTTCTTAATTTTTGAAATTACGTGACACGTCTCACTAGAAAATAGGACTGCCTCTTCTTGAAGGTTGTGTTGCACCGTTGCTATTCGAAGGAATGTTGTTGACCTGTAATCGCTCTTAGATAAAGATGTGTGCACCACGTGTGCTTTTCCTTACTCATTATTAGAAAGAATGTTAGAATTTTCACAAATAGAGGTAAAGATATGTTTTCTCGTGCCTTTATTCAAAGATAGTAGCAGTTAAATACCCAAGCTTTCCTCTCAACACTTTGAGTTCTCGTTAGTCATTTCCAATCATACTGAAGAAAAAGGATATTACTTCACCAAAGTTCTTGTATGCTTCTCTTAAAGGTTCGTGAAGTTCTTGAGGTTATACTTCCCCATGACTGTATAGTAAATTGCAGTTATAGTTTCCTGTAGGCTGGTTGGATCCTGAAATAGCATCACCAAAACAAACAAACAAACAAACAAACAAACAAACAAACAAACAAACAAACAAACAAACAAACAAACAAACAAACCCCATGGCACTACAGCCCTTGAAGGGCCTTGCCTACCAAGCGACCGCTGCTCAGCCTGAAGGCCTGCAGATTACGAGGTGTCGTGTGGTCAGCATGACGAATCCTCTCGGCCGTTATTCTTGGCTTTCTAGACCAGGGCCGCTATCTCACCGTCAGATAGCTCCTCAATTCTAATCACGTAGGCTGAGTGGACCTCGAACCAGCCCTCAGGTCCAGGTAAAAATCCCTGACCTGGCCGGGAATCGAACCCGGGGCCTCCGAGTAAGAGGCAGGCACGCTACCCCTACACCACGGGGCCGGCGTAGTAGCATCACCAAAGTTATGGAAAAACCAGAGAAACTAATGGTAGGGCGCTAAAAAGAGGCTTGGTAGCCAAAACGTGTGTGAGGTAGTTTCCCATTGCTTTCCCCATTGACCCACGATGTGCTATTGAAGCATGACCGGCCCTATGAGTATCATATTATTTTGTGAACATCCACGTGCACAAATCAGAACCATCCGTACCTTTGTAACTTCCGTATTGTCACAGCCATAAATGAGACTTCAATGGAAGCTATAGTTTGCGCTTGTCTGAGGAATAGGGAACGAAAATATGTAAAGGGGAAACAAAATGATTGGCTGTAGGGTTGAAGGCCAGTAAAGTGAAGAGCATAGCATGACATGAGGAAATAGAACAGGAATCTGCAAAAAGGAGGACATGCAAAGTAGACAAGAAACCAGAGTCAAGATAGAAATTACTAGAGAAGTATTTAACAGGACGAAGAGATTCATTTGTAGTGGCCTGAAAAAATCCTCAGTTCTAGCGCTTCACTCAAGCTATTCAATGTTGAAAACATCCGAGGGACATGAGCTACGAATTTTAGGAAATATGATAAAGTATGAGAATATATTATTTATTTATTCTAAACATTACTATCCTTTTCTTAATCATCGTTATCCGGTCGAATACATTAGCATTTGCCTTTTTCTAGCACTACCACCAGTGCTAGTGTGAGGCGATGCATTGTTTCACGTAAGCACCACTACGGACGCTAATGTGAGTGACTGCAGAAATTTACTTAAACCCTTATAACTACATTCGGTGTGGAAATTTTTAAAAAATCAACAAAGAAATCGAAAATAAAATAGTAAAGAAACAAGCGATTTTAGGCTGTTTCTCCGGAACTGCATTTGGGCCGCAAGTAATTTTCGACATTTGTTTTTCTAGTTTGATAGAATTATCCATGACTCACAATTTGAAACGATTGTGGGCCCTTTATCCCTTCAACTTTCGGCACAATGGAGGAAATTGCTTAATTTTACGTGTTTCGTAGTATGGAGACACCTAGTTTGTCTGCTGAGAGATGTATTCAATATTAAAAAGGAACTGGATGGGACACCATTTACGAGGGGTGTGATTGTTAGTGGAGGTACTAGATAGAGGGAAAGAGAAGAAGAATATACCAGATTTCACGATTGAAAAAATCTACAGCTTAAATTTTTTTAAGATTTGCAATCGACAAAATTATATTATGGTTTCCTTCTGGGAAATATACGTTAGAAAATATAAGTAGAACAGAAGGAAGTTATGAAAGAACGAAGACGAAAGCGAATGACAGAGAAGAATGGAGAGCGGTCAAGTGGAAACTTGCCGCTAGGCAGACGACTAAATGATGATGATGTGCCAAGAGACCAAAATATTGCACCCATCAAGAAATATGAGGTGGCAATCCTGGAGGCAGTACCAGTAATAAATTCAACAATTACGACTTTACAATAATTTTAAAGAAGAATTAGTTTGGGTTACTAAGAAAATACGTCGGAGGAAACATTGAAAATGAATTCTAAATCGGAATAATTGACTGGCTTATAATCGTGGTAAGAGGTACGTTATAATCAAAACTGAATAAGGAGATGAGAAAGCAATGTTCCTCAACTGCTTCTTATGAGAGTCTAAATATATCCCAAGTGATATCTTAAGAGAGTGAAGGTAAATAAAAAAAAAGTGTCTTCACTCACCCCCGCAAGCAGTTACATAAATTGATAATAAGGTAGAGTACATCACACAGGACTCATTAACACATGCTCGCCGCGCGTGTCGCCGGAGAGTGATTATCTGGAGCTGGAGGCGTTGAGGCGGCCTCCCACGGGGATCAAATGATTATCAAAAAAGCAGGCTCGCCACAAACTTGGAGCGATGAACAGATGAAGGTAAGACAATGAATAAAGAAACAATGAATCGTTAGGGGAGGAGGAAGTGCTCCAATACTGGTGTCGGAAATGAGGAGCATTCTTTAGCTATAAAATATTAACATTACTGGTTTGTGAATATGGCTCTGTAAATTTAATTTTGAAGAGAGAAAACATCTTCTAGTTCATAAATAAAAACTCAGGCGTCTCCTCACTGAACGCTGGCAACCATCACTGGATTAATGTTTCCTACTTTGTGTTTCCGATATCAAAATCGCCGCATGGTGGATGATACGCGTAAATAGAGACCGGGTAAACTTATGGAAGCGAAAAACAAGAATACCGTAGCCTGTAGAACATTTATGCTTAGAATTTTGCGTAGACATTAGGGGTACGGCCCATAACAACCCCTAGAATTTATGTTACTCTCTCCACATTATGGAAGAGCAGATTAGACGACACTTCTTAATAACTAGACTCCAGAATTTTAGACAGTAATAGCTCAGAATGTAACGTAATTGAATAGAGTAACAAGTATAGTCTGTCCTGCACAACGGTTATATTATGCATCTTGCATAAAATTTAGGGGTACTGCCCATCAGAACCCCTAGTCTATAGTCTACCCTACACAACGATTATGTTATGGGCCTTGCGTAAACTTTGGGGGCACTGCCCATCAGAACCCATAGTCTACAGTCTACCCTACATAACGATCATGTTATGAGCCTTGCATAAAGCTTAGGGGTACGGCCATCAGAACCCGTAGAGTTTGTTACTCTTGCTACCTAAGGCAAGAACGGGCTAGACGACACTTCCTAATGATGAAATTAGATTGCATTCTAACCTGTTATTGCTTAAAAAACCGGAGTCTAATGATAAATCACTGTCGGATGTTACACGCACTGAATAATCTTCTCCGCCTAAATCTATGTTATCCGTCTATTTGTCCTTCTGTCGTCAGTTGATTCAGGATATATTTGTTATTTAGAAATATGTCATCGAAATTGGCTGGATTCCGGCGTTTTCAATATTCCACTGTACATCCGCATATCAGTCAGTTATTTGACAAAACGTTTTGAAATTCATCCTTTGAGACACTCATGAAGCAACACTTCATAGGTACTCTTATAGTGATGTTTCTGTGCAGGGTGAGGAAAAAATAAGGTGACTTTCCGGTCACTGATTTCCAATATTATTTCTCTGAAAGTTTATTTTAAGGACAATATCCTTACTTATTTACTTACTTACTTACTTACTTACCTACTTTTCTAATTCTGTTTGAAAGCAAGTGTTGGTCTACATAGCGATCTGTCTTTATTTGCTTTCCGCTGATCTTTATTAATGATTTATTAATTGTCTTCAACAAGGGCAAGTAGAAAATGGAGAGAGGATACAACACTGTCACGCACTTTTCTGTATCGCGATCTCTTCACTAAGATGATCTCCAATTGTGATGTGAGTGGGCAAGTTCCGATACAGTTTCGTTATTCCGATCAGAGAATCGAAGTCAGAGCCTTCGGATAACAGAGAGAAAAGCTACCTTACAAGCAATGAATCGAAATAAAAGCCTTCAGATAACGGAAAGAAAATCTGGCCGATTAGAAGGGAATCAAAATAGAAGCCTTCGAATAACAGAGAGGAAAGCTACCAATTGAATTGACAATAAAAAACGGAACCTTCGGATAACAGAGAGGAAAGCTACCATTTGAATTGACAATCAAAATCGGAAAGTTCGGATAACAGAGAGGAAAGCTACCATTTGAATTGACAATAAAAAACGGAACGTTCGGATAACAGAGAGGAAAGTTACCGCTTGAATTGTCAATTGAAATCGGAAAGTTCGGATAACAGAGAGAAAATCTACCATTTGAATTGACAATCAAAATCGGAAAGTTCGGATAACAGAGAGGAAAGTTACCGTTTGAATTGACAATCGAAATCGAAACGTTTGGATAATTTTACCACATGAATTGACAATCAATATCGGAAAGTTGGGATAACAGAGAGGAAAGCTACCGTTTGAATTGACAATCAAAATCGGAACGTTTGGATAACATCACCACTTGAATTGACAATCAAAATCAGAAAGTTCGGATAACAAGAGGAAAGCTACCATTTGAATGACAGTCAAAATTGGAATCTTCGGATAATAGAGAGGAAAGCTGCCTCACGAGAAAGGAATCGAAATCAGAACCTTCAGATAAGAGAATCGGGTCAGGAAGAAATATTTTTAAATCTATAAATATTTCAGGTGTCAATAATACTACGATTGGATTCATACTGAACAAAAAAAAATAATTTGAGCACGTTTGGGTAAGGAATAACATGTATCGAACGACAAACTATCCTTGATTACGACCTAGGTTTACTACCACGGACTGTACAGGATTAAATAACGGAAGCGCTTTCCTCCCCCTCTCCACCTTCCCCCGTTTACTACCCTTCTCATTTCATCCCTCAATATTGTCTAAACTTTACTAGTTCAGTATTTTGCCGGCACCCCGCGAGGGCTCGCTTGCTCAACAAAGAGCTGGGCGGTAGAATAAGACACAAGCATCTTGAAGAAAATTGTAATGCATAAATAAAGACACGCGCACACACACTGATGTGGTGGCCGCCTGCATATTGCCCTTCCAAACCCCTCGTGGCTTTTAAAACGAGCGGGTGTGGAATGTGTCTCAGTACTCTGCGGCGTGGTAAGGTTACATACATCACTGCGGATTGTGCAGATTTTTAAATCAGCTTACAAACATTACGAGCAGCACCGCACAACTCTGTTGGGAGCAAGCACACATAAGTAGAGAGGAACTTAGGAGCATCTGCGAGCCCAACAGTTCCACATTTAATGTGGCTGTTCCAATATCATGTTCCTTCCGTCAGACTGAAAATATAATAATAATAATAATAATAATAATAATAATAATAATAATAATAATAATAATAATAATAATAATAATAATAATAATGGCTTTACGTCCCACTAACTACTTTAACGGTTTTCGGAGACGCAGAGGTGCAGGATTTCTGTCCCACGGGAGTTCTTCTTTTACGTGCCACTAAATCCTCCGACACGAGGCTGACGTATTTGAACACCTTCAAATGCCACCAGTCTGAGCCAGGTTTGAACCTGCCAAGTCGTAGTCAGAATTCGAGCACCTCATGCGTCTGAGCCACTCACCCTGGCTCGAAAATGTATACATATAGATAATTAATCTCACTTTACATTGTTACAATCCTCAGAGAAAATCTTCTAAACGTTATAAATGAACGAATTCTTTAAGCCTTCAACTATCAACTATTTAAGTAGGAGATTTCCAGTTAGGCACACGCAGAGCGAAAGCAAACTTCAAAACCTGACGGAAAATTCTTCGTTTAATATTTGAAATTTCTCTTCATTATTCTCCAAATGTCACAATAATCAATAATCTAATTTATTATTAACTTATATGAACAAGGCAATTGTACAATTGGAGGCACATGCTACCCCTGGTGCACTGTCACTGCAATGTCCTATTCAAGAGGCTTGCAGTGGTGTCTCAAAGGAGCACTCCGCCAGCGTCTTGGAAAGGTGTAGCATTCCAACTGATGAGCCCACTGCTACACTGGGGCGAAACGCTGGTAATTTCACAATTGAAAAGCCTAAAGAACTTAATGTTTTTAATGGAACCATAATTGTTCACCAGGAAAGAATAGACAAGGAAATAATCCACCTGACAGTCGTCCCTGTTAGGGAATAGAAAGATGAGTCTCCTAACCAGTTCATATGAACAAGATTTCTTTTATGTGATATTCAGATGTAAGCGGGGCATGAGTTAAAACGTCAGATTAAAATTGTCAACCATCGGGAGGATTTTCTCTTTCAGATTGTTTTGGAGAAGAAAATCCATTACATGGTCTTTCGAGTCAGGGAGTCTAATAATCCAAAATTCATTTTAGCACACAGAGTCCGCTATGGTCTGGATAATGATGTCTGGAAATTTATTTATTCTTAGGAAGTTCAGCGTCTCCTTAGGAATTGTCCCACTAGCGTCAATCATAAGCTCAATGACTTCCCATTTTGTAATCTCATACTTCTTTCCGATCCTCAGAGCATGGGCAAGGCCGAGAATGTTAAGTGTGTAACTATAGTTCATTCGCCTCGCTCGGGGACGAAGTATTTCTGTTTGTCTTAATACAGTCTTCCTTTCCCTTTACATACAACATATCACACTAACAGGTGCAGCAGAAACACAAAATAGTGAATAAATACCTCTGCATGGAGTTGATGTCAGGAAAGGCAGCCGATCGTAAAAATGGGTCAAATCAACACTAAGTGTCTACCCCAATAAATTTCGAAGAAGTACTACCTATAAAGGTAATCTAATAGTTCCAAGTTGATTGATGCAGTAGTTCTTCTCAGTAATAATAATAATAATAATAATAATAATAATAATAATAATAATAATAATAATAATTCTTAATGTGCCATCTTCTAGCGAAGGTTGGCGGTCAACATGGCGATCTTGAATTTGGATTCAGCGACACGGAACAGAGCCATCGTGTCCAACCCATACCAGTCTACGGAGGTTCTTCATCCATATAGTTCGTCGTCTACCAGGACTCCTATGTCCTTCTATTCTTCCTTGTATGAAAAGCTGCAGGATTCTGTACTTATCATTCCGCATTATATGGCCAAAGTATTCCAACTTCCGCCTTTTAATGGTCATGCTGACCATAATAATAATAATAATAATAATAATAATAATAATAATAATAATAATAATAATAATAATAATAATAATAATAATAATAATAATAATAATAATAATAAAATCCGACTCATTGGCTGAATGGTAAGCGTTGAGCCCTTCGGTTCAGAGGGTCCCGGGTTCCATTCCCGGCCGGGTCCGGGATTTCAATCGCGACTTAAGTCTTCTGACCCGGGGACTGGGTGTTTGTGATTGTTCCAACACTTTCTTCTTCATATTCAGACAACACACTAAACTACCAACCACCACGGAAATACGCGATAGTAATTACATCCCTCCATATAGGGTTGGCGTCAGGAAGGGCATCCGGCCGTAAAACAGGGCCAAATCCACATATGTGTTACACAGTTCGCACCCTCGACCGCACAGATGGGGAATAATAATAATAATAATAATAATAATAATAATAATAATAATAATAATAATAATAATAATAATAATAATAATAATAATAATAATAATAATACGTTACTTGTAGTTCTCAGACAGCCTGATGCTGTAGGATTAACGTATCTGTTTCTTACTAGAGCCCCGAATATGGAATGAAGGTTAGAATGGCGTTCATTCAGCCTCATGAGAACAGCAGAATAGCTGCAGGTACGAGAGGCAGCGTTCCCGACCAAAAAAGGCAAGCAATAGGCTAAGAATGGCATCGAGCTGACCACTGCCCTCCAGTTTTTGGAGCGGTCATCTTGACAGACTGAGGCCCCAATGGGCTGCGGTGCCACGGCTTTCTGCTTTGTTTGTAGTTCTGATAAATAAGTTTACGGTACTATTTATTTATTTATTTATTTATTGAGAAATGCGTTTCCGGCAACCTAATTACATCGGAATGCTTATAACCGTCAAGGATATAATGCTCTAAATTTAATACCTTACATTTAATTTTTGTTTATCTTCTACAGATATATGATGGTGGGCCTGGCATGACTGGCATAGCTGAAAGGAAGGACAAATGATGAGGATAAAGCGAGAGAGTGTGTTGAGGGTGGGGGAGAAGAGCAAGCAGGTTACAGGTGTAGTTGTCCCTGCAGGCAGAACAACACCATTTTATGTGGGAGTAAATAGTGTTTAATTAAATTATGTTAACAAGACGTCTATAGGTACTCCCTGACGTTAAATGAGGTACAGGACAACCTCCAGTTTACTCAACAAACATTAATTTGTTTTAAACGAGAAAGAGAAAGAGAGAGAGAATCATATACAGAATTCATGATTTACTGCCAGGCGCGGTGAAGAAGAGCGGGGGGAGGGTGAACGATGAGAACTCGGTGAGATTTGCATACACAAGCTTGACCGCTGACTCATTGCTATTATGGGGTCCGTCTGCGGGCCCTTCCGGGACTCCTATTGATTGCCTTAAACCAGCTGGAAAACTACATTAATTCATTTTAAAAAGATCTCTGTTTCCTAAGCCATGCATGGCTTCAATCAATCAGAGATACATCAATTTAACCTATCTCTCTCAGAATTACTGACTTTCTAGGGAAAAACAGCCATGGTAAAGCTATTGCCATTAAAGAGTAAAATACAGGAGAAATGCCGTCCGATTTAACCCTTTACTGAATGATTTCTTAGTATTAGTTTTGGATTCCCTGGGAGATTTACGACGAAGGATACATTTTTTTAAAAATTCCATGCCGGTTTAAGGAACAAAGAAAAATTGAGCCCAGTTGTTGTACATATATTTTCATAACCAGACAAGTTCAGCACATGGGCTGTAAACTGGATAGGTCCGGTTACAAAACCAGACCATTCAAGTTATTTTCCAATAAATTATCAATCTAATTTAGCTAAATGATCACACATCAGTGATATAAAATATTTTTCTTTACAACATTTGTCTGTATTTCCTCAAAAATTTGAAAGATGGACACATCCGGGTTTGAAACTAGACGCCTCAATATAAATAAATAAGATACCGGTAATAATAATTAGGAAAGAATTTTCGATCAACCTTATCAAATCTAAATGCTGATAACAGTCAAAGATAGAATGCTCTATAAGGTGTTATATTAAATTTTCTACAGATATATGACGGTGCACCTGACATGATTGTCATAGTTGAAATTAAGGACAAATATACATGTATACATCAGAAGTAAATAAATATTAGCTTCACTATCTACATGCTACTATGTTACTTGTACAATATGAATGTACAGCCTGCCTGGTGGCCATGATAGTTAAGGCGTGAAGTTGTTGAGGTCGGACACCGTGGTTATAGCCTGTTCGAGTACAGTTGGCGGAAGAAAAAGTCAACACCAGGTTGCTGGCAAGGTGGCGGCATACAATTTCTAATCACTGGATTGTGTACCAAAAAGGCTGGATTCAATTCCAAACCTATCCGCAGTGTTCACATGGAGTTGATGGTCATGGTGATTCGTCCGTCGGAAGCGAACGAAGGCCTTGAGCAGATCCACTGGCATTATTCTGGGACTCCTACTAACTGCTTTAAACCAGGTGGAAAACTATATTAATTCATTATTTAAAAAATCCCCGCTTCCTTTGCCACGTGTGCAAGGGTGTGGCTTCGATCAATCGGAAATACTGTACACCAACTTAAGCCATCTGTCTCAGAATTACTGACTGTCTTGGTGAAAACAGGCATAGTGAAACCATTCCAGTTTCAGTGTAGTGTACTCGACCTTGTAACCTAACTACGTACGGTATGTAAATATTATATATCTTTTCTTAGTTTGGTTAGATCATACGTGCCCAATTAGACATTTTATTGCCATCAGTGAATCAATGTATTTCGTTCCACAATCTGTGTTAATCACCAAACAAGTGGCTGTGCTGTTTGCGTCACATAGCTACCAGCTTGCATTCGGGAGATAGTGGGCTCGAATCCCACTGTCGGCAGCCCTGAAGATGGTTTTGCGTGGTTTCCCATTTTCGCACCAGGCAAATGCTGGGGCTGTTCCAAATTAAGGTCATGGTCACATCCTCCCCAATCCTAGCCTTTCCCTACACCATCGTCACCATATGACATATCTGCGTGAGTGCGACGTAAAGCAGATATTAAAAGAAATCTGTATTAATGCATCCTTCAAACTCAACACGCTTAAGTTTCTCCACATCTAAGGTCGGTAAGCAATATATCTTTAATAATGATAATAATAATATCTTCGATAATAAAATATGACCCTATATGTCAGCAAATCTACTGTGTAGAGATTTTCTCCACTACCTGAAAGGGAGACTATGAGCATCTAGCAACTGTCCTAATCCGACTACCAATTTATAATTCTTGATAACTAACTTATTTTCTTCATTAAAGGGAAGTTATGACTAATACTACATATATTTGTCATCCATCCTCAACAAATGAAAATATATGTATTATTCAATCTTTTTTAGTGCATAACAGGTGCACCTTCATATCAGCAGCCAGTTAATGTGCACACTCACTGCCTTTTATTCCCGCTGGTAGGAGTTACGGCTGTGCCTCCTTGGGGAGACCGCACTTTCCCGTGACGTAAGACTGTTGCTGCTGCTGAGTGATGCTGATTGGAACATGGTCTATTCCGCCTCGGGCTGTTTGGTTTCTCGGCGAGATCGCATTCACCCCCTTCCTGCTTGCCTCCCTTACGGAACATTTCTTAGAGCAACCACCTCACCCTTACACACACAAAACAAGAGCAAGTACTCTGAATGTTTATTACAAATCTAATCTCATATACACCCACAGTTAGGGAATGGAAATACGATACCTTACCCTTCACGAACTTGCAAAATGATGAGAAGTTAGATGGTTCAGTTTAAGGGAAATAACCACTCTCGTTACAGGAGGAGAAAACGAGTACCTCCCTTCAAAGAATGGTGGTATATGTAATTAAATGGGAAGAAAAATAGCTGGGGAAAGAAATTACTTCCTATATCGGGCTGTGATAGCTTCGTTGGCTTCTCAGCAAGGCAGCCTTTGTTCGAATCCCGCGCAATACACAAATGATCTCTGAAATGAATACCCGCAATTAAATGATTCAGACTCCACGTAAAATAAAAAAAATCCCGTGGCTACGATCAGATATCAACTGCCACGTATTATCTACAAGCTTTGTTTCCTAGCTTTGGGCGTTGAACAGTCATGTGGGATATGAGTCACGAAAACTGTGTGAGCTCTCAAATAAGCGTACGGCCTCAGCTATCAGCCATTTTTAATTTGGTGCCGTTTAGACGGCGTGCGTGTCAGTTTCGACGTATCGTTTTACTCTAATGGATGGCAGAGAATGAGATCTCTGTTAGGCAGTCTATAGCTGAGTTTTAATTAATTTTCTGTGGTTAACATCAAATACCTACAACATTAGAGATATTTTACTTGCCTATGTAGTACCTACTGCATGCAGGGCCAAATTGAATTTTTTTCCACTCTTCAAAAATTCGACTACTTCTTCCGAATTTGAACTCGCTATCTTTGGTCATGCTGGGAATCGAACCCGGAATATTTGAGCCTATTTCATACCTCCGGCCATTTACACTCTTTACTATTGAACTTGAACTGGTGATATTTTGTTAGGTTTGGCCAATAGAAAAATACGGTTTTATCTTCAGTAAACGGACTAGCTTTAGGTAGATCGTTGATGATTTCCTTTGACATTTATTGCAATAAGTGTCCCAACGTTTATCTCTGGAAAGGTGGGAATCCAATCTCTAGAAGGCGGTGACTGACGTAAGCAGTTGAATTCGATTCAGGACTACGTTACTGTAATAATCATTACTTAAAATGCAACATCCAGAATTCCTCCTCCCCCACCTACTCTCCTGTTCTTGAAGCTCACGGTGCATTGTGGGAGGAGAGCTAAAGAATGTGCGTGTATGCGCGAGAAGGACAGAGCTAGCACAACAACAATCCTTTCATTATTAATGCCCACAAGTTGTTAACGCATGCTGCTGGCAATATATTGTCTGCGTCTAGTGTACAGCCCCGTGTAACGTCTTGCTTAGTGTAAACAGCTATTTAAATTGAATCGGTCATTAAGTGAGGCAAAAACTTATTTATGGTTTGTTGTTCCTCTTAAAATACTATCGAGTTGTGCTTATCGATTTTAAAATACGTAGGATGCTGAGACTAGAAGAAGGGACTGTATTTGATATTTAGATGTGAGGTTTGGATTTCACTTCTCTTTAATTTGTTGAACATAACAGGGATTCTCTTATTCTTCTTCTTATTCTGCCATTTTCCCCACATCTTGGTGGGATCCCAGTTGCGATGTGTGTCACACCTGCGGACCTGCCATAGTTTTACTGCCGCATGCTCTTCATTACGCCAACCTTCTGTGGAGGGATTGTTTTCACTACTGTGTCTTTCTGTGGTGATTGACGTGATACACTATGTGTCCGAAAGTATATGGACATCCCTTGCTGTTCATTCGAAAAAACAGCACTATCCACGTAAATGTCGGCGTGTAGGACCTCCTTTTGCAACTAATACAGTGTTCGCAGCAGGTTTTCCACTAATTTCTGAAACATTGAGGATAGAATTTGCTTCCATTCTTCCCGAAGCATGGTAAAGAGTTGTCTGGTTGTTGGGCGAATTGATTTGGCACACAACGGACACTCCAGTTAATCCCAAAGATATGCGACGGTGTTGAAGTTGGGGCTTTGAGGAGGCAAGTCCAGCAGATCTACCCGATTTTCTTAGAACCGCGGTGTGATAACACTTGTTTTGTGAACAGGAGCTGACACAGAAGAGGTCCGATTGGGAACTGTTGGCACAGCGTGGGAAGCAGACTATTGTCTAAAATGAACAACTACGTTCATTGCGCCATCGATCATTAATAATGGTCCGAGCCATAATCAGGAAAATAGCCCATACCAGAATAGAATGCTGAATCCGACAGGGAATCGAACCAGGGACTCAGTTAGACGAAGCCCGCAGTACTGATCATTAAGGCAAGTAACCGGGAGAGGACTGGACTTGACTGCTGAAGGTGGTTGTGGGGAAAATCAGGGCATTTTAACACTAATAAATATGGACAGCAGAATTTTTCCAACCCTCCTAATAACTCAGCTATCTCTAAAGAAAGCAAAAGCACATGGAAGATATGCCTTAGAGTGGTATACAAGCGAAAGACATTAAGTTTTTACATTTTCACGCTGAGCGAGCTGACTGTGCGGTTAGGGGCGCGCAGCTGTGAGATTGCAGAGTGGGTTCGAACCTCACTGTCATCAGCCCTGAAGATGGTTTTCCGTGGTTTCCCATTTTCACACCAGGAAAATTCTGGTGCTGTACCTTATTTAAGGCCACGGTTACTTCCTTCCCACTCCTAGCCTTTTTTTGCCATCGTCACAATGAGACCTATCTGTGTCGGTGGCACGTAAGGAAGATTGTAAATATATATACATTTTCAGAATGCTCTGCAGCACTATTCTACATACTCTAACGAACCCATTTCATAATTTTAAAGATAACAATTCTTATTCTGAGAGACTATGATGACAATGCAATACTGAAAATTTTCAAACCTTTTTTTCCCTCAGAAGTAAGAAATTTGACTTAATGTGAATTTCTTTTGAATGCACGATATGCAATTCCATGTTTTATCGTAAGACAGTTCGATACGTAAGTCACGCAGTTTGTGAGAAAAAGCATTCCTATTCTGAATACGCAAATTTTAGGGTGGCTATGCTGACCAATCGAAGGGAGGGAGACATTTCCTTTTGCCAAGTTTAAGGATTTAAGAAATATCTTGGGTCCATCAGTATAGAAAATATTATCAACATCTACTGTGGACTCTAATCTATCATCATTAGAGTCCCGCGTTTAAGACAGTAATAGGGTAGGATGCAAACTTAGTCAAGCGAGTAACAAGAATTCTGTAGCCTGCAGAACGTTCATGCCAAGAGTGTTGCATAAACGTTAGGGGTGCACCCGACCAGAACCCCTTGAATTTATGTTACTCTCGCTACATTATGTACGAGCAGACTATATGAGAAAATGACCAAATTCGTTTGCATTCTAACCTGTTACTGTCTAATGCCTATTCCTCACGGTAAAATGTTTCGTAAAATTTGTTGTACAATTAATTTTATAAATATTTGCTGAAAACAAGTTGTGTTGCTCACGGTAAAATTATTTTATAAAATCCGTGGAAACATCGGGATGGCCATCTATGAACTCACTTCTGAACTAAGATGTATATGTGCTGCCATCTATCGATAAACTTATAGACCAAGAATCAGCTGTTCAACTTACAGTGTGTTTGAGAGTATGGCTCCAACAAACAAAGCAAAACTTGCTGCTTTAGCTTCAATTATGTGTTGTACGGTGGTAAAAAGGAAGAAAAGAGATGCCAGGATATGCTGGACTCGGGATTGGATCAAAAGAAGAGAAGAAGGTAGAGGATTGCTGTCCTTGGTCGAAAATTAGTTGAGGTTAGAAGACCAGCATTCATGTAGGAATTCGGCGATTGTGTTTTCTGCCTCTCTTCTTGCATTTATATTGTGGTAAAGTGGCGTTTTAACCTCGTACAGATATGGATATTTCTGGTATTCGTCCAGTAAAACACTAACAGCTTCCTTAGTCCACCCGGATCCTGCCATTTTACAAAGAAGTGTTTGTTTACAATCGAGCTTCACAATCTTCTCACGACGTAGCGCCATCATCATCGTGATGCCAGCTTCGCTGATTGGTTCGTTTCGTAAAATTAATTTTATAGAAAAGAACATGTCCTATTTTATGAAAAGTTTTATCAAATATTTTATAAAACTTGAATTTGAGCGTGAGCAACAGGCATAAGTCTAATCATCATTATTTTGCTGACTTCTTTAAGAGGAATGTACGGAAAAGGTGAGGAAAGAAGTAAGGAATGAAGACATCATATCAGTTCAATAGGTTGAGTATACAGTATATATGGACCTGTTTTCGGTGATGTCTTCGTTTCCCATTTATCGGTAACCTGGCAACGCTGAAAACCAGGTGAACTTGCTACAGGACAGCGATACGAGTGGCTACTGAGAATTAATTACGTTATCAGCTCTGCTGTCGAGGCGTATCGACAGATGGCAGCACATTAGCGCCGCGGGCACGCTCTCCAATCTCACCCACATTTGCTCACCAATGCGTCATAATGATGCCCTATTTATTTTCTTTCTGTCAACATTGTCGCTTGTCTGACGCGGAACATTTATTTCCTATCAGTGTACACACACATGCGCGCGTCTTTCTCCTCACTTCTCGCGTGACATAATTAGTAACATACCATTGACTAAACGAATGTACAGAGCAATTTGTCCGCTCGAAAGCTGCATTGCCTGATCAAAAGTATACATTAAGCCTCATGATCTCAGGTTCCCAAACAGGAAGAGCGAAAATCTAGACACTCTAACTGAAGTGTGTTTGTGGCGGGGGGAGGGGGGACAGAGTGATCTAAGTGCCTGAAGAGAGCTTTTGGATAGGAAATTGAAAAAATAATGTCTTCGATAACAAATATTCGATCAAATTTGTATGTATAACCTAAACTATTTACTCTGTTGTAAACCATCGATATCAAGAACCAAAGGAGCGAATACGATAAGAATATTTTATAACTGCAGTACATTAGCTTAAAAATGATCTAAGTCCTTGAGGTCTTCGAAGAAAATGTCTAAGTCCAAGTTGTTAGTGTAATATTAACGATCTAAACAAATATCGTCCCTTAAGAAACAATACGCGTATTTGACAATGCTCTTCTTATCCATTATGTTCCTTAAGACTGGTCACGCCTCCTAGCCAAATATTGATATGCAGTCCATGAGAACAGTTTTAAGGGAAAAGTAACTTTACCGAACCATACCGTACCGTATATCGGCATGTAGTATTTGTGCACTTCTACAGTAAAATGTTCATCCTGTATTTAAGGTTCATTTTCCTTTATACATCAGAATTTATTTTATACGAAAAGGCACTAGGATCTTCTTTGGTGATTCGTAGATATGAAATGTAAGTAATTCCAAGTTTGGAATTGTATTTCATTTAGATGTGTAGTTGTACGTGTTTCCTTTTATTTTGCCTTCACTTTGCAATATGCTTCTACGTTGCTTAGTAATCTTTTCATTACTTGGGAAAGCTTTTCCATTCGTTTGATACAGTAATAAAACAAACACTTACTACGCTAAACTTGGAATCATTCAACACAACGTAGGCATCAATAATAGCGAGTTGCAACATTATTGCCCGTTGAATTTTTGTCTGTTTCCTATCCTAAGACCATATAATCCGAACTATACTGGTATGTCTTTGTGAAATTACCAATTGTAGTTACCATGAATTGGATTTTTGTTCTACTAACATTTGATTTATAACTTCACTTGGTTTTCTGATGCAGAATGTCCCCAAAGTTTCTTCAACTCAAATGCTATTCCACTCCAGCAGTTATTGTAGACGTGTCAGTTTAATTTCCAGGCACACAGTATAATGTAACGTAGTTTGTATTTCATTGCTGGCAGAATGCAACACAAACATCTTAATGAGGATTAATAGATGAGAGACAGCGAGGAACTTCAACGTAGAAGTGACAGGGAGAAGGCATATTTGAGCAGGTGGGTGTATGAATGTTGTGCAGGCAGAGAGTGTAGTTAATACGAACTATCGGCAGTAAATAACCGACGTCCTGATGATCTAATTCCTATATCTATTAATTAGGCTTTTTTTATTTACAGGTATAAACTCAAACATAATTCGAGTTATTTGGTGCAGTGCAATGAGATATTTTTAATGAAAGTAACATCGAACTGGGCATCAATATAGCCGACATAATATTACAATAGAACGACTAGGAACATGGATGTTGGAAACATACAAGACCACGGAAATGGACGCAGAACAGCAGCGGATTACTTTATTCATAAGGCCATGGATTTAGATGTCATTTCATGAGTGTACTCGGCTTCGTACAGCAGGCCATGGAAAAAGGCATACGAATAATAGCAGACTGCTACCTCAGGCGGCTAAGGAGTGATACTTCAAACTGTATATAACATGAGTAAGGCCAGGGTAGAATGCATGAGTGGACTGTTCCAAACTTCACCCTGAATTATTGTGGTTGACGCCAACAGAACAATAGACAATTGCAGTGTGGTCGAGTAATGCTCCTATATTACACCTGTATTTTCCTGAGAACGCAATATACAGCGTGTAGCTATTGCTGCTGCCTGTTCGCCATATCTCACGCACGAACGTCTGGAAGGCGAGCGGGGGTGGGCACAGTACAGGGCGTGCTATTAATGGAGTGAGACACAATATTTATTGATCGACTTGTTCTGGATTTACTGCCAACTTGAGTGCGAACATGGGAGGAGGGAAGGAATGTAATAAAACTGTTTAGTATTCATGATAAACAGGACGTAACACAGCTATAAAGACGGTGGCTGCTGCCATTTCTGAATATTGCGGCTTTAATTTCAGATACTACACTGAGTAGCTAAATGAAGGATTTTTTCTGGAGGGGATGCATCTTATCTGTTTGACAAGAAGTTACTGAAATTAGGGAATATTTCTTATAATTTCAGGAAAAAATACAGACTTAAGGGCCTTCAGATCTGTAGATGATGTTTGACAAACTTTTTGGAATGCAGTGGAGAGTGATGACTAGAGATGGGAATTATAGACACGAATAGGTTAGAATGCAAACATATTTGAACAAGGCGCAAGTGAAATCTAGCCGCTCTACAGATATGTTGGGGAGTTGCATAAATTTTAGGGGTTCGGATAATTTAGATAGGTAATATTTATGCAAATCTCACCGTAGGACCGTCATGGGGGTAACATACACTTGCGCCTTGCTCATATACATTTGCATTCTAACCTATTCGTGCCTATAATTCCCATCTCTAGTGATGACTCTCTAAACTAGAGTTGCCAGCTTCTTGAAATGCTAACAAGGGACAGGTCATGACACACTATTATAGCTTAGATTATATCGAACATTGTGGCAGTAGAATGTTAATTCAGGACGATTTGCACTACTATAATTATTTCCGATAAACATAAATTTTGTTATTCTAGAGGTCGTGTTTATGTGCCTCACGAAACTTTTATATAGTGCGGTCAAAGTGTGTTGCTTTAAGTCACTTTCCTTTCCATGCCTAATTGAAAAATGTTGATTACAAGTAACACATCTCGCCTTGAAACAATTATTTTCAACATGCGCAATCCAGCTGTACTGATCTTTCCATCTTTCAAAATAAATGGAAAGTACGGAAAGCATTAGCTTTGCTATACCGTGATTACATTTCATATGTTACCCTACATTTTTTTATTCGTTGTGCCCAACTGTGGAGCGCGTTTGAATTTTTTTGCACAATGTTTCTTCTTCTTTTCTTCCCAATATCTCTTCATTTTTTCACTGTGTTCCTTTCTGCGTGTTTCTGTCCAGCCTGTATTTTTTCTTGTTGATTTCTCTGCAAATTTATGTTTGTTTACTAAGCTTCCAAATTTCATTCTATCTTGAATGGTTTCATCCTCAGTACCCATTTCTTGTAGATCTTCATGAATTTCTGCTAACCAATTGTTGCGGATTTTCAGGGTTAGAGCTAGATTTAGAATCTTCTTTGTCAGCCTGTTGTTATCCATTCTGTGTAGGTGTCCGTAGAATTTTAGTCGTCTCTTTCTGATGGTATCTGTGATTTTTTCTGTGAATTGAAAAATTTCGTGTGGTTTCTTTTTCATCCAAATTCCATTTTCGAACTTTGGTCCTAGGATTTTTCTGAGAATTTTGCTCTCTTGCTTCTCAATGCTTTTCATTTGTGATCTGCCGCCAGTGATCAGTGTTTCAGATGCATAAAGTGCCTCTGGTTTGATGACTGTATTGTAGTGTCGTAATTTTGCATTTTTTGATATACATCATTTGTTGTATCTGTTCCATGTGATTTTGTAAGCCCTTTGTAGTTTAGCAGTTCTTTCTACAGTTATTATTATTATTATTATTATTATTATTATTATTATTATTATTATTGCCGGCCCCGTGGTGTAGGGGTAGCGTGCCTGCATCTCACCCGGAGGCCCCGGGTTCGATTCCCGGCCAGGTCAGGGATTTTTACCTGGGCCTGAGGGCTGGTTCGAGGTCCACTCAGCCTACGTGATTAGACTTGAGGAGCTATCTGACGGTGAGGTAGCGGCCCCGGTCTAGGAAGCCAAGAATAACGGCCGAGAGGATTCGCCGTGCTGACCACACGACACCTCGTAATCTGCAGGCCTTCGGGCTGAGCAGCGGTCGCTTGGTAGGCCAAGGCCCTTCAAGGGCTGTAGTGCCATGGGGTTTGGTTTGGTTTTATTATTATTATTATTATTATTATTATTATTATTATTATTATTATTATTATTATTATTATTATTATTATTATTATTATTATTACTGGAGTCGTCTTGATATGGACTTTGAAACATAAATACGAACATTTTTAGAATAGAAATCCTATTAATTCGAAACAGGTCTGTCATAAAAAGCAATTACTGTGTTCTTACGATATAAACTGATAATCGACTTCAGCAATATTGTATCTCCCGATCGATTAAACAACCAGATCTGGACATCGCACAATTTCCATTTTAATATCGCAGTTATGATTCCGGTCCGTGGAGATCTCTATCGGCTAACATAGATGTAGCCTGGTGTCCGCTATTTAACTGTCAGATCGGGAGTTAGATACGGATCTTATCACATCTCTTCATCTGACTGCTGTCCTACTGACAAGCCTCAGGGAGCAACACGCTCTTTATAGACTCGTGAGCACTTGGAGAGGGGATGACACTTGATCTTGGAATGTCTCATTGGGGAAGATAACTGGAAGTCAATGAAGAGAAAGGGTAGCTCCCTTTATGTATCAGTGGAACAATGTCGAGCCCAGGACCTCAATATGGAAGGTTCAAACCCAGTAGAGGTAACCGGATTTTTGTAGGGAAGGAAAATGTTAGTCGCAGATTCAAACCCAGTAGTGGTGGTCGGACTATTGTAGGGCATAAAAGTGTCACTCGCAGGTTCAAACCCAGTAGAGGTAGTCGGACTATTATAGGGCAGAAAAATGTCAGTCGCAGGTCCAAACCCAGTATATGTAGTCGGACTATTTTAGGGCAGAAAAATGTCAGTCGAAGGTTCAAACCCAGTAGAGGTTGTCGGACTTCAGCAGGGCAGAAGAAAGTCAGTCACACGTTCAGACCCAGCACAGGTAGTCGGACTACTGTAGGGCAGAAAAATGTCAGTCGAAGGTTCAAACCCAGTAGAGGTTGTCGGACTTCAGCAGGGCAGAAGAAAGTCAGTCACACGTTCAGACCCAGCACAGGTAGTCGGACTACTGTAGGGCAGAAAAATGTCAGTCGATGGTTCAAACCCAGTAGAGGTTGTCGGACTTCAGCAGGGCAGAAAAATGTCAGTCGAAGGTTCAAACCCAATAGATGTTTTCGGATTTCAGCAGGAAAAAGGTCAATCCGACACTCCGTGTCGTAAGATGCCGGAATGCAAACGATTTCTGGTGACATAACAACAGACGAAATCAAGCCCATTGGGCTACAGCCCCGATGGACCTTGGCCTACCAAGTGAACGCTGCTCAGCCCAGACTCTCGTAGGTCATGAGGTGTCAAGCGATCAGTACGATGGATCACAAAGCTTCATGCCGAAATTAGTTTTGAAAATACAGGTGTTTCAAGAGAAGCATGCGACTACATATTTATTTTAGGGTCAAGAACAAGACCTTGATAGGAAAGTCCAACTTTGCTCTAAGTCGGTTTCATAGAGGCTACTTTCCCCAAAGTCGAGATTTTATTAACTGTATAGGAGTTTTGCAGGCAATCATCCGCATTTTCCGTACCGATGTTATACACTGGACATGTATTCTTGTTAATTATGCAATAAGCCTAAAAATATGTAGCTGAAGATGTCTACAAAGTAGACGAAACATGTTCTACAGTTTTCAATTTGCCTTAAGCAAATAAACAGTATGGATCAGGTGGAACCATTGTGTGTTTTTTTTACATTTAACAGTGTATCTGAGGTTGGCAATGATGACGTATGTAAACCTACTTTTTATTTATTCATTCTGACACCAATAGGTGTTTGCCAAAGGACACAGAAAAGCTCACAAGTCCTTTGAAAAGAATTGAGGTCGGTAGATGCAGAGTGGGTGCTGGCCTACAAATGGTCACGGCTGGTCCGAGGTCCGACAGCTCTGCACTCCGACCGGCCGACCGAGCAGAGGAGGGGTGTCGACGGCTCTACCGCAGATATACGCCTCTGCATTTGAGTGACGGAACAGGGCTGGGCATTACGGCTCTCCCCAAACGTCGGCTGTAATGAGAATGGTCTTCCTAGTATAGGCCACGGGCGCCAATCCCCTCATCTTCTACGAGTATTTCCTTCACAGTAACAACTCTCCTGGCCTGAGAGACTGAGTTACCGTCTAAGAGGCCCACCTCCCCCTTCAGGGGTGGAATGAAATCGTTTAGTAGTAGTAAACAATTGAACTGTTCGTTTCGTAAAAGAAACTTCATTGGACTTAAGAATATGAACATCGCTTTCTTCACGCTGCCGGGCAAAATTTAAATACGTTTTCCATACAAATGGTTCTGCATTATTGCCACCGAGAATTTTATAATTGTGGTAGCAGTTTTGCCTCGCATAATTCTGACCAACCAGTACGATTGCAGTCATTCGGCGAAATTTCTTGGCATGGTCCCTCTAGCACTCAGAAGCAGTCCTTGTACTTTTACAAGAGAAAATCGGCTTCCGTCAAGTATGATTAGTTATTTCTGATCAGGCCTGCCGTATCGTAATTTTTCGTCTTTTTTTGTTCAACCGCGGAAGAACAGAAAACGATTTTCAGCTTGTAAAAACTTGAGAAACTGAGATCTTTTCCTAACAATCATTAGAGATACCATTCTAATTATTCAGCTCACTGTAAGTCAGAAGAAAGTAATTGAAAATTGCTTTTAACTAGAACACTACACTAATAAATTTAACATAACACCGAGATCGATAGCTGCAGTCGCTTAAGTACGGCCAGTACCCAGTATTCGGGAGATAGTTGGTTCGAACCCCACTGTCGGCAGCCCTGAAGATGGTTTTCCGTGGTTTCAATATTTCACACCACGGCCGCTTTCTTCCAACTCCTAGCCCTTTCCTGTTCCATCGTCGCCATAAGACTTATCTGTGTTGGTGCGACATAAAGCAACTTGCAAAAAAAGAAGAATTAACATAACCTCAGTCAGTTACGTGTGCAAGCATTTCGATAAATAATAAATTAATAGGCCACTACTCGTGGCATAATATCTTAAAAGCAATTAGCAGCTGTATCACAGGAGGAACAGGTAGTACTATTTCAAGTTCTGTCATTAGTATATCTTCGAACATCGCGAAGATGTCTAATAGAGTTTGTTTACAAAATTTGTGAATAATTTTGAATTCGCTACCCGTATAGAACTCAATCGGATTTTGCGCATTTCTTATAACTCGAGAAGGAGTATGTGTGGCTTGGATGATCTGCTGGACATCTTCAAGATCTTCCTCAGACTGGACTGTGTTTAGAATGACCACCATTGAGTCGACTATGTGAACTTATAGTACGGACCATTGGTGACTTCGAAGCAGAGTCTCCGCTATGATGAGGAAAATGGTGACTTGATCTTGTTCTTGAGTACGCCCCTCAAATCAAACTCGGCCGACTACCAGGAAAAGACATGAACCTGGACTCTCCGGAGGCTATACGCCATCATTACAACTACACATTAATAAACAACATAAGTATATTTCTAGAATCAATTTCTTAACAACTGATGCCCCAATAAAATCAGGAAATTCTCAATTATTTTGATGTATCAAAAATAGAATAATACCAAAGTATTTTATTTATGGGTTGACTTAACTCATGGTACGGTGACTCGAACCCATATCTTCTCACTGTGATGTGTTGATTTTCGCCGGCTTTAACAAACCTGACAGTTCAAAGAATTTCACACAGAGCTGTGTAGTGTGAGTTGCCCTTTTGATGGTGGACCCATGGCCGCCACGCCCGCGTTAATTCATTCCCATTTTAAATGCCAATAGCCAGAGAATTAATGAACCTACTGAAGCAGAATATGTTAAATATGAAGCTCCGTGACATTTTGTGACGTGTAAAGCACCCTTAATTCTCGAAAAAACAAATTTTAATATTTTTATAGGCCCCTCTTTTTTCTCATGAATTTACATAAAGTCGGCTGCTCTGTGGACTCCTCCCCTGCACAGGAAACGCATGGAAATTGCTCATTTACCCC
Source organism: Anabrus simplex (assembly GCF_040414725.1). Taxonomy (NCBI): domain Eukaryota; kingdom Metazoa; phylum Arthropoda; class Insecta; order Orthoptera; family Tettigoniidae; genus Anabrus; species Anabrus simplex. The sequence goes on from NC_090273.1 coordinate 133,784,015, forward strand.
GTCAGCAGAACGCTACAGACACAGAAACCAATGAATACGTCATCAGAGCGCTACACCACGCCGTGTCGCTCCGCAGTTGTCTTTTTTTTTTGCTATTGGCTTTACGTCGCACCGACACAGATATGTCTTATGGCGACGATGGGACAGGAAAGGGCTAGGACTGGGAAGGAAACGGGCGTGGCCTTAATTAAGGTACAGCACCAGCATTTGCCTGGCGTGAAAATGGGAAACCACGGAAAACCATTTTCAGGGCTGCCGACAGTGGGGTTCGAACCTACTATCTCCGGAATACTGGATACTGGCCGCACTTAAGCGACTGCAGCTATCGAGCTCGGTCGCAGTTGTCTTGTGTTGAACTCGAACTGTTTTGAATCTCCGAGCTATACGGTTAGATTAAGTTTAGAAGACGCTTTCTTTGAGGAAGAGCTCCAGAAAATTTATTTTATATTTTGGCTTTCAAAGCCATAGTGAGAAATTCCATCTGTCAATATTGAAGAAATGAAGTCTAGGAGTTCATAGTAGATACAGTAATTCATTCCGCTGATGTGGTTATGTAAATAGTGGGATTGGAACCACCAACTGCATGCTAACATTCTAACCCTGCAATCCTACTCACTCGGAATGGCAGGTAGGATTGACTTATTTGTAGCATAACCAGACTACTAACTTGAAAGTCGCAACTGTTAAAATAATACCCATGATGAATGGACGGCAACTAATTTTGAATTTAAAGAAAAGAGCCTCAAGACTGTTCGTGCTCGCGGCTGTCCAACTCATTGGCTGAACGGTCAGCTTTCTGGTCCTCGCTTAAGAGGGCCCCAGGTTCGATTCCCGATGCCTGCGAATTTTTACTTTATGCGGTTAATTCCTCTAGTTCGGCGACTGGGCATTTGTGTTTCGTTTGGTGCACTTCTCTTCATCTATAAGTTATACAACACACAGCACTTCTAACACAAAAACACGCAATAGGGAATACATCCCTCTACATAGGGTTTGGATCAGGGAGGGCGTTTGGCCATAAAACCGGATCAAATATGCACACTATGGTTCTGAAAGCCCAAACTTTTTTAAAAAAATTCTACAGTTCTTCCTGAAAGATTGCGCCTAATCCAATCATTACCAGTTAAGCGGAATTAATTATCTCTTAAACACTTCTAGACTTCATTTTCTTGTTTTTAAAACCAATTATATGAAAGGCTATCTTGTAGTGTTCTTCCTGAAAGAAAACATCTTCTATGTAACTATTACCACTTCAGTGGAATTAATTATCTACTAAACAGTTTTAGGCTTCATTTTTCAGTATTGTCAGATGGAATTTTTTACTGTGGTTTTGAAACCCATGATATAAAAGTAGGCTGTCTTGTAGTGTTCTTCCTCAAAGAAAACGGCTTTTATGTAACCATTACCACGTCCCAAATTGACTGGAAAAATACCATAAAGAAACAGGCCGGTCCTATAATCTAGCAAGTCTGCTCCTTACCTGGAGGATCTGCGTACGATTCCTGGCCAGATCAGGGATTTTTGCATGGACTTGAGGGCTGATTCGAGATTTACTCTGCTCACGAGAGAAACTGAGATGGCGGCCTTCTTCTAGAAACCCAAGAATAACGTCAGAGAGGATTCGTCACGCTGACCAGGTGGTGCAGGCATTCGGGCTGAGCAGTGGTCACTTTGTAGAACAAGGCTCATCAGTGCTTTTTGTTTTTATTCTTAGGTGAAGTTAAGAGAACTTCACTCACAAAACGAATGGCCTGAAATGTAAGTCTTTTCTTTCTTCTCTAAGGAAGAACTGCTCTTGGTGAAGATCTCGTTAATGGGCGCTCCCCGTGGCGAGCTTGTTGAGTGATAAACAAGAGCCTGAGAAGCAATTGGAACTTGGGAAAAGTAAATACTGCAGTGTGCCCTTGATGACCCGAAATGCGATCCGTCCCATTAGTATACAGATCACGAGCTAGTGTGCACGCCGGGGTCAACCAAGCAGGTGCAGGACGGACCAAAACACAGACAAGGAAATTGCTAGTGAATTTCTAATGATATTAAACGTTAGCTTATCTCAACTGAAGTGCTGGTCAATTCACACACTCGCATATGAGTCTCTCCAACAAAGAAACTTCTCTAATATCATTTCTCATCGGTGAACATCTGCTAATAAGATCGCACTGTGATAGGCGTTTTCATCGTGGTGCTTGGGAACACACTCTCTCCTCTTTTTCAATTGAAATCCCGTTTCTATCCATCCATTATAACAGTTTAGTATTAAATGACTTTAAAGATGTTGACTTGATTATGCTGCAATTGTCATATCTTACCTAAACTAAAGCAAACCCCGAAGAGCCTTGGCCTAAGAAATTATAAATTCCATTTGGTTTACTAATCGCGTACAAGTCATACTTATTCTGTAGTTTTTCCAAGGTTTTCACTAAGATGATCATTATATTTTAGAAAATAGAACCGATTTAGCAAACCAAGGCATATTCGCAATCTGTCTGACAAACTTGTAAGTGAATTAAATATCATCGAAAGGAAAGTGTATGCATGCTTAGTTATCAAACGTGTGCAGACATTTTGATTTGTTGTCGTGTCAATTTCGACGATCGGTTTTACTCCGATAGATGGCAGAGAAATTCATCCGGCTTGGGAAGATCTAAGGTTGAGATGTAAATACCGTTGTCGACTACAAAAGAAATGTGTCGTTTACATTCTAACAGCGTACGACATGAGGCCGAACTGATATTTTCCCTATCTTACAAAACTGGACTTCCGCTGGGTTTGAACCCGCTATCTTGGGACCCGGAGGTCGACATTTTTTCCACTCATCCACAGAGAGAGAGCTTGTAATTCGAATTCATTTGGTTTCTCCAGGAAAAATTGTTATTAAATTGATTTCCTGTGAGTAACATTCAAGCTCGACGTCGCGTTAGACTGACGTGTATCTTAAATTTTATTTATTTATTTACTTATTTATGTATTTATTTATTTATTAAATATTTTCCAATTCATGGTCATCATCATCACATCATCATTATTATTTTCCTTCTTCTCTTAAAAATAATTATTATCGAATAATTTTATATAAAATACAATTATTCAACCAAAATTTTAATTTTGCAGTGAAAGTAATATATTTTCCCAAATTTATGATATTTAAAGCAATTTCTTTTTAGTTTCTAGGCAGTAATTTAAATGATCACTCCACTAATTGCAGGCGAAGATCGTGGCCCGCAATCCTTTCGTACTTAGCGGGTTGTGTACGTAAGGATATCGGCGAAGCTAAACGATTAGAAATGACCGTGAATACAGGCAAACCTGTAATTTCAACGAAACACGGTACACATATGACTTAATTCTATCTGGAGAGAAATACTGTAGGAGAAAAACGCAGCTAACAACCCCTACGGGTGAAGTGGGGAGAGCGTGACACGTTAAAATAATCCAACACGACTTTTATTAGTGCTCAATCCATAGTTTAAAAATTTATTTGTTCATAAATTAGTTTCGCCAGACCTGTTATTACCCGAGTGCCACCCTAACCTAATTCCGAAACTGTTATCGATTTCAAGAGTTCCGCCAGTTTCGGCTTCAGTTACGTCATCAGCGCGAAGGCTGATTGGATCCTCAAATAGTAGAAACAAAATTTATGGTATTATAGGGCAATCACGCTACCCTGCAATATTAGTCAGGGGCGCAACGTTATAGCCTGCAGGTGGGCCCGGACCTTTAGGGGCCCTTCAGACTCTTTGTAAAAAATAATATATAGCCTAAATTCCGGTGGATTTTAAATTATGACTTCATAAATTAGGTGAATCAAGTAAACACCAGCATTGCTTTCCGCGTAATCGCTTCATACAATTTCCTAAGTAATAGCTGGAGCCCTGCGTTGATATACCAAAATATTATCCATATCCGCACTTCCTTCATCCGCGAATGGTTATCCGCGGACATTGTAAAGATTTAACTACAGCATATTACACCCGAGTTATTGAAACGGATGGATCTGTTAACATAACACAACAGGCCTCACACCTGACACCAGAACTCCTACAGTCACAAGTTTATGAGGGATTCTCTCTTGCGACAACTACCGACGTATTGACCTTCCTTCCATTAATTTCGAGTGGGAGCAAGTTAGTATTAGGTCAGATTTACGGAATTTATGGTCTCAAGGCTCTTTATATATCACAATTGTCCCATACCACTGTCAAGGATCGCCTAACCATAAGCAAAAATAAGAATATACCTGAGTGAAAATCAATAAACTTAATTATTTAGAAATTATCAGCAAAATTATCCGCAGTGCCATAGAGTTTGCATCCGCCAAGACACTAACTTCGCGGATATCCGCATCCGTGATGGGCTCTAGTAACAGCATTTCAGTGCATGAGTTCATATTATTTTTTGGAAGGCTTTACTGAGCCCGGTCGTCCCTACGCACACGCGTCTTGTAAGCCTGTCAAGGAATGTAGATTGGCAACTTAATTACCTGGCGAGTTGGTCGTGTGGTTACGAGTGCGCGGCTGTGAGTTTGCATCCGGGAGATAGTGGGTTCGAACCACACTGTAAGCAGCTCTGAAGATGGTTGCAACTCCTAGGCCTCTCCTATACCATCGTCGCCATAGGACCTATCTGTGTCGGTGCGACGTAAAGCAAATAATAATAATAAGGTATTTTTAATTTCCTTGTGTTGTTAGTGATCGGTGGTGACACCATTTGGATGTTACGACCAGGATGCTATCAACTCTAAGCTCGCATGAAATTATAAGACCCATAAGTGTCTCTTTTTTTGAAATCTTACAATAATGAATAATCCGTTTGTTTACATAAGTTGACCATATACTGCATTACTTCTTCGTGATGTGATTTAATTTTTAATAGTTATTCAAGGGTTTGCGGTCGCATGGTAGGCCATGGCCCTTCGGGACTGCTGCGCCATGGAGTTTGGATTCATATGTTTTAGATTTTATTTCAGGGCGCCCCAATGTTAATTTTTGCCTGTATGACATATGTTACGCCCCTGAAACTAGGCAAGATAACGCGAGAGATAGTACTATCTATGATTGTACAGAGGCTTATGGGACGTGGTGCTTTGAATTATGGGTAGGAAAAGTGCATCATGGTGCTACGCAGTGTTCCCGAAGATAGGATCACTTCTGTCTACAGTCAATGTACCTAACAAAGCGATCTGTAGAAGTACGTTAGAGCCTACTTAACGCCTCCTCTCGAGTGCTTGCTTCTGGTGTGCAGAAAGTATATATCTGTGAGTTCTTCTCCACTCACGAAAAGTCCATTAAGTGAAGGAGGTCTTTCATCACACGTGATAACACGAGGAATGCTAATTCCGTAACATTTCAACAACTCGCGCATGCACCTGCGATGTTGATAATTATACCTCATTCATCATTGAAGCCTGGTTACACTTTCGGCTAGGGTCACGGAGGCCCGAGAAGGTTGGAAATACACCCTGGAGAATGTTTTACTAAGAATGTCATCAAACTATGTTGTCCTAAAGTGACTTTTTAAATATCTATACTAAAAAATTACGATTTTGTGTGTTCATTTCAAAGCGACTGCCTGGCCGAGGCGGTAAAAGAGTGCTCAGTTCATTCGGCAGGTCGTCGATTCGATTCCCCATTAGATTCCGCTTCCGAATGATCACTCGGCCTACACCAAAAATGAGTACCAGGTAAATTCCTAGAGGCAAAGCCGGCTGGGTGCAGAGCTAACGACTCTACTCCACAAGTGGCGAGAATATTGTTAGTGGAAGCCTTTATTTCCACCCATCCAAGGACCTTCACGGAGATGACTCTTAAATCCAAGTTGGCAATAGATGGGCCTATTTAACATTATTATGTAAATACTTCTAACAGATGTGAGCTTGCATTCGGGAGATAGTGGGTTCGAACCCCACAGTCGGCATCCCTGAAGATGGTCTTCTCTGATTTACCATTTTCACATCAAGCAAATACCGGGAATATAAGGTCTATCTTAATTAAGGCCAAGGCCACTTCCTTTCCACTCTTCACCCTTTGTTGTACAACCGTCGCCAAAATAGATTTTTTTTACTAATTGCTTTACGTCACATCCACACAGATAGGTCTCATGGTGACGATGGGATTGGAAAGGAAGCGGCCGTGGCCTTAATTAAAGTACAGCTACACCAGCCAAAAGACCTATCTGTGTCGGTGCGACGTAAAACAAATTTTAAACTTCTAACATGGACATGTTCTTATGCTGGAGAGGGGGCGGGGGGAAAGGTCTATGTGGAATTAGCGTCATCAATTCGACACTTTGGTAACCAAGCAACCAGTGTTCGTCATCTGTCTATACTAAGTCTTCTTTCTCATCTTCCTCATGTTATTACCGTGTGCCAGAACACTGCCTTCTATAAACAGTAGGTAGGCTACAAATGGCGCTGTGTTTCAAACGAGTTTCCACTGTCTTTGACTGGCGTTTCGTCTAGCTCACAGCAAAGATAATATTTATGGTCACTAAATTGTTTGCTAAATCAGTGACCTTTCTTAGGGCATAGATCTTGATAGGTTAGGATATCTTGTGGCATGGCATGTGAATGTTATGTGCTGGATAAGCTGCCATATTGTTGGACGTAGATCAAGATTATATATTACATATTTCTTTTGATTCGTCGGAACTCCTGTGGGTGGAGTGAAAGGTTGCATTATCTGTCGTAAAAGGCTACTAAGAGGGGGAACAACCAAAGAATCTACGTGTGCTGTCGTCTTCTAAGCCCAAAAACAAATCCTGTGATTCTATGCTTTTCTTCCGCGAGAATTCCCCCACCTTTTTGGCTACAAATCAACCGCTGATTTAAATACATCGTTATGACATGTCGCGGCTGCGATTTATTCAGTTAATAAACCTTTCAGCATGGACGTTTTATTTTTCCATTTTAAACCCTTTGGGCCTCAGACCGCCAGTATGTCGGCTGTCAACTTCAGAATAACAGAGTTATGTCGCGCTGTTTGTATGCTCTCTAATCAAATGTATTTGGATAAAAAAACTGTAGAGATGTTTCAGAGTGCCGTTCTGATGAATTGTACATCAAATAAATGCATAAGTGCGATACAATGAAAGTGATGGAACGATAACGATAAAATTGTGTCGATAAGCAGCTGTGATTTGTAAGTTCCCGGTATTTTTATACTGGACTTGTCAATGATGCCTGATTCAAGATGTAAACAGTCCGTAATAACATTACATTGCACTGAGTGAGTATCGTTGTCGAAGTGTGCTCTGTGAGTGAGCATAGTTATTGAAGTGTACTCTGTGAGTGAGTATCGTTGTTGAAGTGTGCTCTCTGTGAGTAATTATCGTTGTTGAAATGTGCTCCGTCTCGTCTGCTGTCCCTCATCCTCGCCAGATGGCATGACTGTTCCAATTACAAGAAACCAACCCATCAATCGGAGGTTAGTTGTAACGAAGGACGAACACAGTAATTGTTTTAATCAACGAATCTCGCGAAGCCAGGGAATGTTTGCTGTACGAACTCGATGGCTTTATTGTTACATCTAGAATTGCAACACTTGTCGAGCATTAATTGTGGCACCAAATACTGATAAAAGTATTGAAGAGAACAACGCGCTTAAGAATATTCTATCTTTAACGACATTTTATGACATCTCCACGGCTTGTCTTACAGCGAAGCTGCATTTAGAGGAAACGTGTAGCTGTCAATAAGACAGCTTACAAAAGGTGTGGGTAGGCCATCAGGTGGATACAAGACAGGTTATAGGTTCTTGTCTAGTGAGCGGTCACCGCCGGTCATCGCAATTGTGGATTACAAAGAACTGGCTGGACGATTTCTGGGAATTACGTATTCTGCTTACTCCCGTCCAATGTGACTCTTTACTTGTTTATTTAACAACAAAGACACACAACAACAACAACAACAACAACAACAATAATAATAATAATAATAATAATAATAATAATAATAATAATAATTCTTTCAGCTAATATTTGACCGATGACCTCAAACTGTGTCTACCCCTTAGTCCTGATTCTTCATATGGGGTCGGGGATGAATATACATGGCATGTTTTTACGGCCGGATACCCTTCCTGACGTCAATGTCAGTTGTGGGGATAACGATGATGAAATGTGTGATGGTTAATGAAATTGGATTAGGAACTGTCCCAGCATTTGCCCGGAAGAGAAAACAGGACACCAAAGAAGACCCTTCTCAGGACATTCGAAGGTGGGGTTGGAACCCATTCACCTCTCAATTGCAAAGCTTGGCTCCATAGCCGTAACGCCGCATTAACACCCGAGACCACTCTACTCCGTTAACAACTACTGTCATTATAAATAAATAATTATCATTAGTCATCGTCAAGTAAATTAAGTGTCTTATGGAACTTTGCACGAGAGGGAATAAGGTTTTTATTTGTTTCACCTGCTTGCGTTGTTTAATGAAATCATTCTTACATTTCCGTTACGTAATAATATAAATATGCTATGCCTTTTTAACATCAAGTTTTCAAATGGATCTTTCTGATTTGTTTCGGAAACACACTGGACTTGGTGACTTTTACTTCGAATATGAAAAGTTGTTGTTTGCGTCATCAGTCCACAGACTGGTTTGATCCTGCTTTTCATCCTACCCTATCCTGTGCTAACCTTTTCATTTCTACATAACTTCTACATGCTATATTTACTTTAATCTGTTTGTCATATTCATACCTTGGTCTAACCCACCCGCTTTCATCGTCTACACTTCCCTCTAAAACCAACTGAACAAGTCCTGCCTGTCTTAAGATGTGCCCTACCATTGTATCTCTTCTTCTCGTCAAATTTCGCCAAACCGTTCTTCTCTCATCGATTCGATCGAGTATCTCTTCATTCGTAATTTAATATATCCATCTCACCTTCAGCATTCTTCTGTAACACCACATTTCAAAAGTTTCTATTCTCTTTCTTTCTAAGCTAGTTATCGTCCATGTTTCACTTCCATACAATACAACGCTCAAAAAAATTTCTATTTCCTAGATAAACGTTCGAAGTGAGAAAATTTATTTTCTTAAGAAAGCTCTTCCTTGATTCTGTTAGTCTGCATTTTATGTCCTCCTTACTTCTGCCATCGTTAGTTAATCTACTACTCTAGTAACAATATTCATCTACTTCCTTTAAGACGTCATTTCATAATCTGCATCACGTTTGTTCATTCGAATTATATTTTCTTTGGATGTATTTATTTTCATCTTGTACTCATTCTCCAGGACTATGTACAAATCATTTAGCAATTTTTCCAGATCATCTGCAAACTCAAATACAAATAATGTTCGATGAATGCATGATTGAGTTTCTCAGTATGGCTTTTAATTTGTATAAATCTCCCATAAAGGAATAGATTTTGATCGTAATTATTTATTTGCAATTCATATAATGACAGGCTGCCTAAACCTGACAATGTATTCCAACACAATGTTCAGATATACTAGAAAAAGTTCAAGGCTTAATGGAGTACTGTATTCTCTGTCATCACCTTCCCCACAGTGTTACTGATGACTGCATAGATGATTTCTGGTCATTTATATAGATCCTTTGATGGCCAAAATAGCTGGATTAGAAATACTAAATTTTTTGAAACTGTTCCTCTCGTACCGGTGAAAATTCCAAAATCCCTTATATTGGAAATGATGTATGGTTTTTCGAAGTAATTAATGGTTGGCTTGTATTTGGTTCGTTTCCGGGCACGACTTCACATCTAGTGGTTGGATTCAGTACCGCGGAATCGTTGTTTTTTTTGCTCGATAACAATTATATCCATTTTCCAGTTGCTTCCGTCGTCAGCAATATACGACAACACGATTTTCTAATTGAAATTAAATAGTTTCTTTGTTTTTAAATAAATGATAAAAATAATATCACCACTAGCACATTGTTTACGAAAGTAATAATAAATATTATCATAGCAACAATATCAAACACGTTCTTAATAATTCACTTCAGAATCGAACTTATCACGTTTGTAAGCTCCCTGTACTAAAGAAAACGTAAAATTAAGCAATTTTCTCAATTGTGCCGAAAGTTAAACGGCCCAAGGGCCCATAAATGTTTCAAATTGTGGGTCTTGGATAGCTCTATCAAACTGAAAAAAAAAATTTCGGAAATCACTTCTGGCCTACATGCAGTTCCGTAAAATCTGACTAAAATCCCTTGTTTCCTTACTCGTTTATCTCTTTGATTCAAATCCTAGCCAAGTTACCTTATTTACATGATTTTTTCTGTAATGTGTTCTCTGGGTCAATACCATAAGGTATTTTTTGATCTTTTACAAATGTCCACACCGAATGTAGTTATAAGGGCTTAAGTAAAACTCTGCATTGACTCACATTAGCGCTCGTAGTGGTAGAAAGAGACAAACTACTAATCTTATCGACTGGATAATGATGATTAAGGAAATTATTGTAATTTTTATGAATAAATAAAGAATATATTCTCATACTCTCTTTATCTAAAATTTTTAGCTGATATCCCCAGGAAGTTTTCAACAACCTCCATAGAGTTATCAATAATGTGGTAGATAACAGTTACTTTCTACAACAATTCTCGTTCAATACCCGGAAAGGGAGTTTAAGACACAGGCATCTCTTGTTTCTTCCGATTTCTAAAACAGTATTTTATAGAAGCTCACCACTGTTCAGAATGTGCACTACTCATAACGTCACAGTCCATAAATTTCCTGATATTGATCTAGACTTTTCTGTTAGATACAATTGTGTATGTATGTTTAGTCCTCAGCCCGAAGGCTGGTTGGATCCTCAACAGTTCCGCCATCAACTGTCATAGATAGCCTAGGCATCACTGAAGAGGCGTACTAGGGAAATAAGGAGTGAGGTAGTTTCCCGTTGCTTTCCTCACCGAGCCAGAAGTTGCTACTACACATCAGTCTGCCAAGCCCACTGAAATGCATGCACCAACTGACTCTATGAGCAATATTTTCACACCATTCATAGCAGGGACTGGCTACAGAAGGAATGGCATTACTAGCATCACTCATACCTCAGTCACTTTCATTTTGTCAAAGCCAAGGATAAAGCTGAGACAGATCAATGAAAGTAACAAAATTGCTCTAGCCCATACCAGAAGACATAGTGCACTGTAAACATTAGGTCCCGCCAGCAAAGGCACTAGATACAATTATTATGTAAAATTATTGAAGAAGGAACACAGTTAAAGTAATGGTCGCACTATGCTGGGCACTTCAGTTCACTATTTCTGAAGGTTTACCCTATAGGTGTATATATGTACTATACTATATTTATACTTATTTCTTGGTTAATTTGTGTTTCATTTTAGTGTTTTATTTTATTTAAATTTATATCATTTAAAGATAGATAAAGAAAATGTAGGGAAAACTGAAATCTTTTTATATGTCAGTTGCTTTAACGGTTGTCAGTCTAAGATTGGAGTTATTTCTTTTGTAGATAATAATTCCTAATTTATTTTAAATTTCTGTATTTCTACTTTTCAATTCATTTTTAGATATTAAGTATTTTAGGTCATAAGTCCACTTCGAACCTGAAAAAGTCTACTTTTTTATTAATTTTTAGATATTAAGTATATTCAAACTTGAAAAAAGTATTAATGTGCTGTAAATTCCGTTTGCTACTCTACTTTTTAATAATGTTGTATATTGTTATTTTTAGATATTAAGTTCTTTCTAACATCTGTTATTTTTAATAATTAATGCATAGTGACTAAGCGACCTGTAATTGGAGAAACATCTCTGTTGGTGGTATGAAATAAATAAATAAACAATGAGTTGCTTGCCTGAAGGGCTACAACTGTAGATTTTATGGCTTGATGCCCTTCCTGAAGCTAACACTAAGTAGAGGCATTGCTGTATGTTGATAAAAAGGGATGAGTATTAATACAAACACAATCACTCAGTCTCGATCCAGGGGGATTAATAAGAGTTTAATCCTCGTTACGACTGGGAATCGAACCCGCTGCCCTCTGAACTGAAGGCTAACCATTCAGCCAACAATCCGGACAATTTTATTCCTAAAATATAGAATTCTATTAATGCCCTCTAGGCTTTACTGGTAACACAACGTAAGGGGGTCTTCAGGCTGCCAAGTGGGACTGGACAAACTATGCTACCTTGGTGAGAAGTTCCAGGAGAAACCTAAAAAATCATCAGTTTATTAATATTTCCAAGATATTAAACAATGTGATATCGAAATGCCTCAATATATCCAGTTATATCGCAAGAAATAAGTAAGTTAACCATGTATTATTGGCGTGTGTATTGATTTCCGATCGTCTTCTCACCACAATAAACCAGTATATTAGTAAGGTCACGGCTGGAGCTATGCTTTCCCAAGTAAGAACAATGTCAGGGTAATGTACAAAGAGAGTAAGAGGGAAGATAAACCATGTCTCAACGTAGGTGGTAGGCCATGCATATAGACCGTTAAAGCAAGCACCTTGCATTTTTGATACAAGACCATGAGGTATCATCTACAGGCAACAAGCACGTTAACGTTGTATGCTCCGTGTATGGCGAGCTCACGCTTTATATGGCGTTTAAATTAAACAGCGGACTTGGGATGCAAATGCCTTGTGTGTTGTTTCTTTAACTCTTGCCTCCTTAACGATCTCTCTCCTTGGTAATGGAGCACTTGGATTACCGCCAGACTTCGCCAACAATCGACACTTGTAACGTCCAAGAATGCAGACTTTCTGGAGGTCGCGCTGCTAGGTACGTACTTGCTGCGACTGTCCTTCTGTTCTAGCCATAACCAGCGGATGGTATTAGTGCTGCTGATGTTCTCGTTCATATGATGATGATGATGATGATGATGATGGTAATAATATATTATTATTATTATTACAATTTTACTTTACACAGATAGGTCTTATGGCGAAGATGGGGTAAGAAAGGGCTAGGAGTGGGAAGGAAGCGGCCGAGGCCTTAATTAATTTAATAATAATAATAATAATAATAATAATAATAATAAATAATATAGGCTTAAAACGGCGAGAGGAGACTCAAAGCTAACAAAAAATTCTATTAAAGAGCAGAAGGAATGGTTGAATTGACGAGGAAAAGAAGGGTACAGTTCTATGCACACTTGTAAACGATGGATAAAAACAGACTGGCGAAGGGAATCTTTGAATTCTGCAGGATGAGGAAGGCAGAACTGAAATGGCTTCAAGAAGGGAGGTTGGACTTGATAAAGAAGGGAATTATGGAAGATGAAATAATGGATAGAAATCGATTATTTAGACAACTCGTCAAAACGTTCCGTGTTTTCGAGGAGAGTGGAAAGACTCTAGTGAGGAAAGGGAGATCCTTTACAAAAGAACAGAAAGGTAAGCAGGAGAAAGGATGAAAAGATACTGGCAGAGAATGAAGGTAGAGAAGGCTAAAAAATTCAAAGATTGTCAAACGTGGTCCATAGCTGGCCGTAACGAAAGCAAGAGACACCTGAAATTCTATGGCCATATCCATAAAATGGACAGAGACAGACTAACAAAAATATTATTTGAAGTAATCAACTCAAATAAGGTCAAAATAAACTGGCTAGAAGAAACTGAGGCGGACCTCCAAGAAATTATTATTATTATTATTATTATTATTATTATTATTATTATTATTATTATTATTATTATTATTATTATTATTATTATTATTATTATTATTATTATTATTATTATTATTATTATTATTATAGTGGCTTTGCATCCCTCTAAGTACTTCTATGGAAGAGACTGAGTTGCCGAAATTTCCCCGCGCGTGTGTTCTTTTATGCGCCTGTAAATCCACGACATAAGACTGGTGTGTTTTTGGACATGTTCAAATACCATCGAACTGAGTTGGGTTCATATCCAACAACTTGAAATATGAAGGTCAGCTCATTACCGCCTGAGCCACTCAGCCCAGAATATGGCCTTACCTTCCTTTCTTATTCCAATGCAGATCCCAGGGAACAATTTGAAAGGCCAATGTTAGAAGTAACCGGTCTCTCCTGCCCACCGAAAATAATAAGCAGAAAGCCAAAGAGAAGAATAACGAAGTTATACACAGTATATTTAATTACTGGCTATAGGAGAACATAAATTATTCGTTCCTACTTCACGCGGACACTTTCGGCAGCACACTGCTTCATATATCATCCAGTCTTCAGAGCAAGTACATTTACAGTACTGTGTGATATCGGCTTCTTGTTCATTTTATTTTGAACGATTCTCCCTTGCGGGTTTATTTTCGTCAACTCTTCGCTCTGTTCCTGCTAACAGAGGGGAGTCATGCCATGTGTTAATGAGTTCTCACTGTGAGATGCCAGATAGGTGTCGTTCGTTCCTAGAATTCTGACTCTGTACAATTCCATTTTGAATGTTAGGGAGGAAGGCGGTAATAAATCATTCCCTAGATTGGTGTGGCCTAGTTCGGTAAATAGTGTGTTTTGTTTTACTGTCAACGTAGCATGACGTCTTCTGCTGTATTTCTTGGAAAAGTGATACAGTGAGAAATTTAAAACGCAAATTATGACATATCTAATTTGAGACGCTATATTAATCAAAGTGGTTGAGTTGAATGCGGATGTACAACAACGTATTTCGCTCACTTGGAAGGAAACATGTCAAAGTTTCTAAAATCTGGTTCAGATTAACCCAATTAAAGCCCAAATATAATAATAATCATACCGTAATATTAATAATTTTGGGTCGCGTAGCTTGCTTCGGGACATGGAAGGTTCGAATCCCGCCATCCACAGCAGTGAATATGGTTTTACGTGGTTTCCCACTTTCACACAAGGCAAATGCTCGGTCTGTACCTTAATTAAGACCACGACCGCTTCCTTCCCACTTCTAGCCTTTTCCCATCCCATTGTCGCCATAGGGCCTAAGACCTATCAGTGCCGGTGAGACGTAATTAAATGTTTTAATAATAATAATAATAATAATAATAATAATAATAATAATAATAATAATAATAATAATAATAATAATAATAGGTCCGCCTCTGTGGTGTAGTGGTTAGTGTGATTAGCTGCCACCCCTGGAGGCTCGGGTTCGATTCCCGACTCTGCCACGAAATTTGAAACGTGGTACGAGGGCTGGAACGGGGTCCACTAAGCCTCGCGAGGACAAAAGAGAAAATGGGTTTCGATTCCCACGTCAGCCATCCTCGAAGTGGTTTTCCGTGGTTTCCTACTTCTCCTCCAGGCGAATGCCGGGTGGTACCTAACTTAAAGCCACGGCCGCTTCCTTCCCTCTTTCTTGTCTATCCCTTTCAATCTTCCCATACCCTCACAAGGCCTCTCTTCAGCATAATAGGCAGGGTACTGGTCCTTCTCACCAGCTGTACCCCCGACTCAAAGTCTCACGCTCCAGGGCCCTACCCTTGAGACAGTAGAGGTGGGATCCCTCGCTAAGTTCGAGGGAAAAACCAACCCTGGAGGGTAAATGGACTAAGAAATAATAATAATAATAATAATAATAATAATAATAATAATAATAATAATAATAATAATAATAATAATAATAATAATAATAATAATAATAATAATAAATATGGAACTGAGTTGATATCAACTAAATCATTCTTAATAGACCCCAATGGTTCAAACTACAGAATGTTCAACGCTTCTTCCCATACCAGACCGTAGAAATTAATTTTATGATGGCAGATCTTGGGCAAGTAGGCTGCAATTCACTTTTATTTTATTATTTTTCTACCAAGGAATTATTAAGGGAAAGAATTTTGAATCATGCTTTCATTCCAATAACTAGCTGGAAGAAATTTTGGTTAACTGATCATTACTGGGAAGCTATTTCAAAGCTCTGCTTACGTAATAGCGCATTACCCAAGTAGAATGGAGCAGAACTTGTGTCATTATACTGTTGTTTTCAGGCTTTGCATGCTAATATTACTTACCTTCTTGCCGCAATCTGATCAAACCATAGGATATGTATTGTAAATGTTTATTATGTCTCTGAGGTACTTTCACTGCAACATTCATACGAAACAAGCAGATCCATTTACATCACAACCGCCTTAATCTCGAGTCGTTACATTAAATCAATAGCAACAAGAAAGAAAAAAAGGAATAATATGGGTCATTTTATAAACACACACACATTATATCGTGTGTACGAGATTTCTTGCGGGGAAATTGAGGTCAGGTAAGTTTCGGACGTGCAGTTTTCTGCTGGAGGTGCCATGGAGTCGATCCAACAACTGGAGAGGGTAGAAATCGTAAGAATTAAAGAGTGGGAATACATTTCTGCTTAACGCCCCTTCAGCTAATATTGTCGGTCTGTAGGCTCAATGGCTAAATGGTTAGAGTGCTGGCCTTTGGTCACAGGGGTCCCGGGTTCGATTCCCGGCAGGGTCAGGAATTTTAACCATCCTTGGTTAATTTCGCTGGCACGGGGACTGGGTGTATGTGTCGTCTTCGTCATCATTTCATCCTCATCACGACGCGCAGGTCGCCTACGGGAGTCAAATCAAAAGACCTGCACCTGGCGAGCCGAACATGTCCTCGGACACTCCCGGCACTAAAGGCCATACGCCATTTCATTTTTTGTCGGACTGTAAGGCTCAGACGGTAGAGCGGGACGTGTTGGTGATTGCGGTTTGAAGACAGAGTATAACTGGACAACTTTAACACTAACCAGAGGGAAAAAATGGAAATGGACCGATATTTCGAAAAATGAAAGTATCGGCTGAAGAAAGACAAGGGCCGCTAGGGACTTGAACACTATACTCCCAGCTCACCCCTGTGGTGTAGTGATTAGTGTGATTAGCTGCCACCCCCGGAGGCCACGAAATTTGAAACGTGGTACGAGGGCTGGAACGGGGTCCACTAAGCCTCGCGAGGACAAAAGAGAAAATGGGTTTCGATTCCCACGTCAGCCATCGTGGAAGTGGATTTCCGTGGTTTCCCACTCCTCCTGCAGGCAAATGCCGGGGTGGTACCTAACTTAAGGCCACGGCCGCTTCCTTCCCTCCTCCTTGTCTACCCCTTCCACTCTTCCCATCCACCCACAACGCCCCTGTTCAGCATAGCAGGCAAGACCGCCTGGGCGAGGTACTGGTCATCCTTCCCAGTTGTATCACAAAACCCAGAGCCCGATGCTCCAGGACACTGCCCTTTAGGCGGTAGAGGTGGGATTCGTCGCTCAATCCGAGGGAAAAAAAGAACCCTGGAGGGTAAACAGATAAAAAGAAGAAGAATAATTTATCCCTCATAAAACGCATAACGAGGTCTGCTGACTGGTCATCTCGTAGGATGAGGGAGAAGATACTCAGGATGCCCTTTCTGCCGTCAACGCTATCTGGAGGGATGTAATCATTATTGCGCCTTCAGTGGTTGTTTGTAGTGTAATGTGTTGTCTGAATAAAAGGAGAGTGTTGGAAGAAACACTCAGTCCCCGAGCCAGAATAATTAATGAGGCAAGTTTTAAATCCCCAGTCTGGCCAGGAATCGAACCCGGGACCCTCTGAACTGAAGGCCTGAAATCTGACCATTCAACAAAGAAGTCGGACATGCGTGGCTTCAGCAATAATTGATTTTTTTTTTCTTTCCCCTTCGAGCGTTTATCAAGCTTTCTTCTTATACTGCACCTTTCAGATTAAGAATAAAGATCTGCCAAGATGAGTGTTGAAGTCCGCCGTCTTGATGAAAATGGGAAAGAGGAAGGAGCTCCTCGGATCCTGAGAAGGAATGGACGTAGAATATATTCAGAAATCTCCGGCCTCTCACCGTTGGGTTCCGTGGTTCAAATCCATGTGAGATTTGTGCTGGACAAAGTGGGGGCGGAGCAGGTTTTTCTCAGGGTACTCCGCTTTTCCCTGTCATCTTTCGTCCAACAACACTCTTCAATATTATCTGTCAGTCATTAATCATTGTCCCAGGGGAGTGTGACACGCTTCGGCAGCCGGCACAAGTCCTCTCCTCGCCGACAGACGGCCCTTCATTCATACCATTCCTGGCCCAGTAGAATGACTGGAAAAAGACTGCGGATTTTCATGTTCATAAAGATATGGAGATTGTTTTTGTCGTGTCTTTCTGTAGCTCCATCTTCCTATGCTTACATGTCGTTAGCTTATCCTATTAAGAGCTCCCATTCTTGTTTCTATCTTCCTGAGTTGAACTCTTGTACCAATTAGTGCAATGAATCTATGATACTTTCCCGAGCAGCTAAATGAAGATATTTCACTGAAAATATGACTTTCCCTTGTTTATAGGATCATAGTGGCGGTGGAGATTGGAGCCATTTGTTTATCTTTCAATTATCACGTGTGCAGGAGCCTGTGATTTATCAGGGGGCCGGCCTGTTTATTGGAGAAACAAACAGCGTGCAGAGAATTAATTTTGAATAGGGCGTAAAATACTGACAATACTTAACTAAGAAATAATTATTACTTGTGTTTAACTGCTTCCAGCAAGGCGGATCCGTTCTGTGTTGGAAGATTGCTTGAGCCTTCGATTGTGAAACTCTGCCCGATAGCTCGCAGTTGCGATCAGCAGTGTTCTGTAAGAAGGAAGTCAGTTCCCAGACGAAACTGTCTTTACATCGGTCTGTTTTCAGACCAACTTTGCTTTATGGGAGCGAAAGATGGGTGGACTCAGGATATCTTATTCATAAGTTAGAAGTGACAGACATGAAAGTAGCAAGAATGATTGCTGGTACAAACAGGTGGGAACAATGGTAGGAGGGAACTCGGAATGAGGAGATAAAGGCTAATTTAAGAATGAACTCGATGGATGAAGCTGTACGCATAAACCGGCTTCGGTGGTGGGGTCATGTGAGGCGAATGGAGGAGGATAGGTTACCTAGGAGAATAATGGACTCTGTTATGGAGGGTAAGAGAAGTAGAGGGAGACCAAGACGGCGATGTTTAGACTCTGTTTCTAACGATTTAAAGATAAGAGGTATAGAACTAAATGAGGCCACAACACTAGTTGCAAATCGAGGATTGTGGCGACGTTTAGTAAATTCTCAGAGGCTTGCAGACAGAACGCTTAAAGGCATAACAGTCTATAATGATAATGTATGTATGTATGTATGTATGCAAAATAGCAAGTTAATTCCAATTTTTGTAAATCCATAATATCTGAGGCTAAAAGAAAATACTACGACTGAGTTCGAGTTAGCGGGTTCAGTCCCGCTCTGCCTGGTGATACTTAAATGAAGCGTTCTAACTGGAATGCTAGAAGTTCTGAATGTAACCTGTGAGAAATATGGAATGAGAAGGAATAAGAACAGTTCAAAGATCGTGGTTATAAGCGGAATATGTAACTAGGCAAACACCATGAAAGACCAAGATAATATTTGACAAGGAAATATAATAACAGATTATATGAGAAGCAAATAGAGAGTAAGACCTCGCATTGCTGTGGCTAAGAGAAGCCTTCCACACAAACAAGTGACTCCTGAATGAACAATTAGACTTGTGGTTAACCAAGAGGTTGGCGAAATTCTTTGTGATTTGAAATATTTATTTATGTTGCGAAAGCTGGTCTTAAGACAAGTTGGGAAAGCTTTCCAAATTTATTAAGTTTCAACAACGGACTTCTAAATTCAAATAATGTATCGCACTTGTTCATAACATCACCAGTTCACAAACATTAAGAAGTTTTCGGAACATAAATAATATTGTACATACGTATATACTACCTCACCAAAAGTGTCTGGACACCTATTTGAATCTTCGGGATTCGTACTGGCAACCTTTGAAACACAAACTATGAATCGCTTATGCATCGCTGTACGACATCTGGCGTACACTTTACGTACTAGTACTATTGTTATTTACACAGCAAAGCCAAACTATAGAATACACCCTAGGAATAAGATTCGCATCGAGAAATGTTATATAATGCGTGTGTGACACAGTTGTTGGCTTAAGATGACAAAGGTTTAGCAAAATTCATATCGATCGATCATATTATCGATTCAATTCATATTTCATTTCCATTCAGTTGGCAGTACTACTGGAACCGGAATTGCTCCCTCCTTACTCCTCAAACCCGTACACAAATCTATCGATAAAAAGTGCGCAGATAATAATTCCTACGTTTTGGGGTCTGGGTGTGTAACACCTTCCTCCCATACACCTTCACGCAGTACCTTACACGGCAAACACTGCCCAGTCTCTACGGAGGTCTGTGTAAAATGGGCAGCACCTAGGCTATAATCATCACACGATTATCATCATCATTCTTTCAGAAGGAACCTATACAGATTTCACCGAGAGAACCAGTCGTGATGTAAACATAAGCACGTGCTTGGGTTAACGTTTATTGGTTAGTGCTGCCGCGGGACACCTACGCGGAGACATGAAACTAGTTCGTTAGCCACATCATGGCTAATGCGATCCTAGATGCAAAATGTCCGAAATATAATTCCTCAAATAATTTAAGTGAGAGAAATATACAAAAAAAAACTATTTGTATTCAATGTTATTTAAAATAAACAAGCATTTCAAATTGAAGAGCACGAGGGACGCATTCGCTCATGCTTGACCCGCCATTTTGTTAAGCTGTGAGCTTGGGAAGCAAGCAGTACAGTGAGTGAGTGAGACATTACTTGTTCTTGCGCAATGTGGATCACCGAGTTGAGTTCGTTAAGCATCGCAAAGGGAAAACTTTGAAAAACGGCGAGAAGGCAATTGCATTGAATGTGTTTCATAAATTTTGTAAGAAATACCCGACTTTTAAAGGATTTGCGAAGCTGACATCCGATTTCACTTGTGTTTCGGAGTGGAGCATTAATATCGCACGCAGCGAAGGACTGCACCAAGGATTGGTAAGAACACCTGGGAAATCGAAGAAGCGCTTACTTGGAAGGCGTTCGTCCTTTATCATATTCTGATTAGGTAATGTACCGGTACTGTACATTTTATTGTTTTAATATTGCCTTTTCTAAGTTCCTCGCTAGAATTTTACTTGATTAGAATATTAAATGTGTGAAGTTTTACTTATATGCGCTGTTATGATTGATTTATTACGTATTTACGTTTCGGCCATAAATTCAAATCTATCTTTTCTGATATGTTAAATATCGAGATGCCATTTATCATTCATTATTGTTTATTTTTCGCGGACAGTGAGTATAATTTGTGCCGTAATCCGCAACACAATTGCCTGTCAACTACTGTACATGTTGACGTCAGTGGTATCCGGCAACGATCTATGTAGAGCTAATCCTGATGTAATAGCCGCAGTCAAGCGAAGTAACGACAGTTTCAAGACTGCCCACGTGGTTCCTGCCATGTGTCCGGAACTAGCCCAGCGATTCCCCAATCAGCGTTTAGACCGCGGATGGATACATACGGATACACATTTTTCTTTGTTTACATCAGGTTCGGTTCTCTCGGTGACGGGAGAATAGCTATCTTTATCACGGTCTGTTTTCAGACTTACCTCACTGTATGAATAATAATAATAATAATAATAATAATAATAATAATAATAATTGCTTTACGTCACACTAACTACTTTTACGGTTTTTGGAGACGCCGAGGTGCCGAAAGTTTGTCCCGCAGGAGTTCTTTTACGTGCCAGTAAATCTACCGATACGAGGCTGACATATTTGAGCACCTTCAAATATCACCGAACTGAGCCAGGATCGAATCTGCCAAGTTGAGGTCAGAAGGCCAGCGCCTCAACCGTCTGAGCCACTCAGCCCAGCCTCTCACTGTATGGCAGTGGAAACTGGGTGGACTCAGGATATCTTACTCATAATCTCGAAATAATAGACATGAACGTACTCACAATGATTTCAGGCAAAAGCAGGTGGGATAAATGACAGGAGGATACTCAGAAAGAAAAGATAAAGGCTAAGTTAGGAATGAGATTGACGGATAAAGCTGTGCGTATATACCAACTTCGCTATTGGAATCATGTGAGGCGAATGGAGGAGGATAGGTTCCCTAGGATAATAATGCACTCGGCTATAGATGGTAAGAGAAGCAGAGGGTGACCAAGACTAAGCTGGTTAGCCCCATGTCATAATGTTAATGAAAGCGAGGAGTGGATTTGTAGGAAGCAACAGAGCTATTAGTTTAGTTAATTCACAGAGATTTGCAGACAGAACGCTGAAAGTCTTAACAGTCCGTAATGAAGATGAATATAGATGATGTTTTGAGCGGAAAATGGGGTGCCTGTTGCGTGGAATGTGGACCGAATGTATTTGAACTTTTCCCTTACTCTGTCTTCTTCCCAGGCTTTGTTTGACACTACTCATTATTTCTCTTTTAATTTGACGGGGATAATTAAAATTTAAAAAATATATATGTACTTAGTCGACTGTCTGTAACAAGTGATGCGTTTGGCGAGGAATGCCAATCGGCTATTGTTTCCATCTAGTTCAAGGTAGGAATACCACCTCGCGATGACATCACCGCCAAGCGGCGGGAAAGAGAAGGTCATCGCACGTGAGTACACGATTTATCTGCGCGCGTGTAATTTTAATGTTACTTGCCGGTATTGTATTGGTTACAAGTGATGTATGGGGAAACCTGATATAATACATTACAAACATAGGCGAGATAATTAAATTTTAAATGATATACCGACCATGAGCAAGTCCATCTCCAGTGTTCAGTTCCCATTTCGGAATAACTAGCTGGTCAACACTTCTAATTAAACAGCCCGATTGTTTGGGCGGTAGAGGGAACTGATACACAATGAGTTCGAAAAATGTTGGCTGCACACAATAGAAGGGATTGAAGGGAATGGCAAAAAGAAGATCCATTTCTTTGGTGTTGTATTTTCTTGGTCTGAAGAGCTTCATACTGAGGTGGGTTCTAATCTATATGCTTGTCTAGGAGATCACTAGTTGCCTTTGCTATTAACTGACTAGAAGGCTTTGTGATGTACTCTAAATATGACTCGTCTAAGAATTCACTGGATGGTTTTGCTATTAACTGACTAGAAGGCTTTGTGATATACTCTACATATGACTCGGCTAAGAATTCACAGGATGGCTTTGCTATTAACTGACTAGAAGGCTTTGTGATGTACTCTACATATGACTCGGCTAAGAATTCACAGGATGGCTTTGCTATTAACTGACTAGAAGGCTTTGTGATGTACTCTACGTATGACTCGGCTAAGAATTCACTGGATGGCTTTGCTATTAACTGACTAGAAGGCTTTGTGATTTACTCTGCATATGACTCGGCTAAGAATTCACTGGATGGCTTTGCTATTAACTGACTAGAAGGCTTTGTGATTTACTCTGCATATGACTCGGCTAAGAATTCACTGGATGGCTTTGCTATTAACTGACTAGAAGGCTTTGTGATTTACTCTACATATGACTCGACTAAGAATTCACTGGATGGCTTTGCTATTAACTGACTAGAAGGCTTTGTGATTTACTCTGCATATGACTCGGCTAAGAATTCACTGGATGGCTTTGCTATTAACTGACTAGAAGGCTTTGTGATTTACTCTGCATATGACTCGGCTAAGAATTCACTGGATGGCTTTGCTATTAACTGAGTAAATGGTTTTGTGAAGTATTCTAAATATTACTTCGGTCGGAGTTTACTAGGTGGCTTTGCTATTAACTGACTAGATGGCTTTGTGATATACTGTACATACGACTTGGCGAAGAGTTCACAGATGGCTTTGCTATCAACTCTGTAGACAGCCCAATGCGAATCGGAGTTTTAAATTAGAGTCACTTTCCTGTGGATTGAATTCGAAGTAATACTGTAGGACGATATCAACAGTCAAATATAACTGTAAAGATTTCTTCGCGAAACGGTTTTGCTTAGAGTTCAGTAAAGAACTCTCGCATGAGCTCACTACATTCTTTAGATGACTTTGTTAAGAATTCAGCAGATAACCTTGATATGAAGCTGGCGGTTGCAGGGTAGGGTTCGGCCCACAAGTGGCCACGGTTGGTCCGTGGTCCAACAGCTCTGCACTCCGACCGGCCAACCGAGCAGAGGAGGGGTGGCTACGGCACTACTGTGGCTCTCTACACCTATGCATTCGGAAAACGGAGAGGGGTTGGTCTCCAACTTCGGCTGTCCCAAGAATGGTTTTCCCTGGTTTTCCATTTTCCTGCATAAGGGCGACTGCCGGAACAGTTCTGTATAGGCCACAGCCGCCAACTCTCTCACCTTCTTTGCACATCTCCATCATCACCACAAATCTTCCGGCTTAAGAGACGCCGTCACCGGCTGATAGGCCCACCTCTCCCTTCAGAATTAAATCAATTTAGTAGTTTGTTTTACTATTATAATAATTATTATCAGTAGTAGTAGTAGTATGTTATATGAATCCACTAGATGGATTTTATGAGAATGCATTGCATAACAAAACCAAATTTTTCAAAGAGGGTTGTGATGATGGTTCTGGTACCTTTCCAGAACACGCATGAGGAAAAATTACAAGAATTTTTTTCTTTTCCAAACCGTCATCCATCCCAAAAATACATGTATACAACGCAAAGTTTACTGGTGGAAAAGGGTAACGGGTAAACTCAACCTCCACAAGTTGAACAGTTAGAAAGAGGTACTTTTTTCTTTTAAGTGTTCAAATCAACTTCAAAAATTCACCCTGAAAGTAAGAAGGAATTTTGTACTTACTCTTCTCGTAGTTGATCTGTCGCTCCTGCTGGCGGGCATTGTCGGCAGCCACTTTCAGCAGTCCTTGTATGTTGCGGAGCAGTGTCTCTGTGGACGAGATGCTGGGGTCCACGGTGACCCCAGGGGGTACGGCACCGGCTGCCGCTGCAGCGGACGCCAACGTCGAGTAGTTGATGGCATGTTGCGAGTCACTGCCGGGAGCGCTATTCAGGCCCATGTCTGGTGCATCGCTCAGATCTGAAAAGAAGTTAAAAGGAACCATTTAGCACTTTTCTATAAACGTCCTTCTTCCTTGATGAACTTCAAATATTAGGGGGGGGGGAGGGGAATATTCCAGATTTTTCAGCTCTTTGGTTCGTTTCACCCGGAGGTTCCGGGTCTGATAATTGTATACGGACGAAGGACGAAAGACTGGAAAATTGTTTTCATACAACCGTGGTCCACTGGAACTTCTCCATCAGCTACTGTGCTGAAAATATTTACCGTAGCTGTACAGGAAACATCTGAAAAGAAGGGGAGTTCTAGCATGCTGCAAATTTACAGCTCGAAAAATATGAATTCCATGACCAAACGCTGTGAAGTCTTATTCTGCTTCGAGAATAGTTTTATGTCTGTCTCGAAAGACTTCAAAAATTAGGCTCTTCCTGAAATAACCAGTTCAAGTTTATTTTATAATTATTTGGGAAACCAAAACAGTTAGATGACGAATTGCAGAGTTCCCAGCGAAAAATATACATTTCCAATAGAGCAGCACAATGCAGAATTTTAAAAATGAAAGTTAAACGAAGAAAAGTCCATTATGACAAAAATAGAGGAAGAAAATTAAAAGCTAACAAGATAACAGTAGGCTTAGGGAAACAACAATTAACAATAAAAATAATGGCGAATGGAAAGAGGAAGGAAACAATTAAAGATATATATATATATATATATATATATATTGCTATTTGCTTTGCGTCGTACTGACACAGATGGGTCTTACGGCGACGATGGGGACAGTGAAGGGCTAGGAGGGGGAAGGAAGCGGCCGTGGCCTTAATTAAGGTACAGCCCCGGCATTTGCCTGGTGTGAAAATGGGAAACCACGGAAAACCATCTTCAGGGCTGCCGACAGTGGGGTTCGAACCTACTATCTCCCGAATACTGGATACTGGCCGCACTTAAGCGACTGCAGCTATCGAGCTCGGTCAATTAAAGATTGAAGTAAAACGAAAAGAACTTATAGCTAGACACATGTACTGTAAGACAAATATGGATATGACTCATAAATAATGGTTTACTGCAGTACAGTAAAAATCAAGTAACAATACGTGCAATAGAGGGGACAGCAAGGAGAACAGAAAAAATGGATAAGAAGAAAGGAGTTATGCTGTCCATGTTAAATTGGTAGATTTCTGGTATACTTTTCAGGGAATGTACTTAAGCTAGGCTTTTGAAATTGTTAAGAACTCTGTATTATTGATTTATTTGCAACAATACCAGTCAGTTTGGAGAAATTATGAACGGAATATATTTTATGACTTTAGAAAATATAAACCTTTTAACCAACTGTTTTGACAAAGTTGTGTTAAGTATTTTAATTTCACATGGGCTAATTAGACTGGCATTGATATTTACTAATTAAATATAGTTATATATCGATAGAATGATACTGCGCGAATGTAAAAAAAATATTGTTGTAGAGAGAGTTATCGTTATAGAGAAGGGTTCAGAACAATCGGTTCTCGTATCGATTGGTGAACGCTATAACATCTGAAGACTGAACAACATTAAGTACCTGCAACATAATATCATTGAATTCACACTAATATGAGGTTTGTGAGAACAGAATCAAACCCAAAATAGGAAACGACCGTTCCTTACCTATGTCGAGCACAGTAAATTCACCGCTAATTGAGGAGTTTCTGTTCAATATGTGCTATTTTCACCTTACGGACGTTGTGGGAACAGCTCAATAAACTTGAAATAAAAGTCAGGCCCATGGAACATACCCATGATTGGGTTTGGTACAAATTTTAAGGAATTACATCTTTGTGGTCTGAATTGATCATAGCATTCGACGGTCCGGCTCCATGCCTAAATGGTTAGCGTGCTGGCCTTTGGTCACAGGGGTCCCGGGTTCGATTCCCGGCAGGGTTGGGAATTTTAACCATCATTGGTTAATTTCCCTGGCACGGGGGCTGGGTGTATGTGTTGTCTTCATCATCATTTCATCCTCATCACGACGCGCAGGTCGCCTACGGGTGTCAAATCAAAAGACCTGCACCTGGCGAGCCGAACCCGTCCTGGGATCTCCCGGCACTAAAAGCCATACGCCATTTCATAGCATTCGACAATATTCAACTACAGTAATCTGTGTGGACAAAATACTGATTTGTAGACATGATATAGGCATTTTCGGTGTTTGCCTTATGAAGAAAATAGGGTGAAATTATTTACGTTTCTCAGAGAACTTTGCTCCGATTGCTCATGAGGAAGGCTTCTCCAAAACGCAGAGCAAAGTAAAGAATTTCACGTTATTTTGTCAACACGGCATAAGCCCAGAAAGCCTATATCATCTCTATAATTACGGTCCGTGTAAGCATCAATGGTAAGATGAAATAACAACTTGTTTGTGGAAGTGTAAATAGTACCTTTTCAAAATACACTCCTCAATTTTTATTTATTATCCGTAATTGTGTTTCACACTCTGCAGCACTCCACTACTCTAAAGTACCAAATTTAAGTAAATCTGTTTCATATTCCTCTTCAAAGACAGAGAAGCACTCGAAGACCTCATTAATTCACTACTACAGTTACAACAGTCCCTGGACTGACGACAATGTGTCGAAAAGAGATAACGAAAGTCCTATTTTAGTTTTAAGCAAGCAGCAATCGATCAGCTATTTTTCTTCATTGACAGAACGGTCGAAAGATTTATGCATCATATTTTGAGTGTTTCTGATGATTTTGCCGAAATATGTTGTTTTCGCCGGTAAATAGCACATTTTCACAGAATTCGCACCAAAATTGCATATTCATACTAATTTCGCATTTTGAGTCACAATTCGCATTTTGTCGCACTTCTATTTATGCGTAAAAGTGATTTTATTCCACATTAGAATTACCGTAGGCTTGGATTCAGTACAAGATTCAAAAATTCACATTTATCGCAAATGCGATTTTTTGAGGTCCCTAGCTATCACACAGTAATGCTATTGACGAAACTGTTCTTCGCTATGCATGCGCCTTTTCTAGTTCCACATTCCAGCTGTTTGAGGTGCTGCTATTTGAAAGTAGATTTACGTGCTGTCTTGTGAAAGTCTATAGAATCGTTTACTTTACATTTACAAACTCTGTGGTGAGAGTACATGTGTACAAAATGTTACCTGATGTATTATATAGTACCAATAGGAGCAGAGAGGATTTGTGAATTGATTTAGGGTCTTTATGTCGAATGAGGCTAAGTTGTATGAAAATAACTTACCACTGTGGTGTTTATACATCTGGAAAACCATAACATAAGAAGGGTTAACGTACTTATTTTTTTGTATATATTTTGTCCTCCTTTCTAGCTTTCTGTCGGTTATGAATATCTGTGTTTTTATTTGTTGTAATGCATGACCTGTCAGCATGTTTATTCCTTATGTATGCTTGTACCCTCCTCCTTACTTTTCATTTTTGAAGATATATTGTG
This sequence comes from Anabrus simplex, assembly GCF_040414725.1. NCBI lineage: Eukaryota > Metazoa > Arthropoda > Insecta > Orthoptera > Tettigoniidae > Anabrus > Anabrus simplex. The sequence goes on from NC_090273.1 coordinate 133,812,277, forward strand.
CTTTCTGCAGTCATGTCACTCATTTGGTGAGCTGTGATATAACTGTCTGACAGCTACAGCAGTGCCGTTAAAGTTACTTTGCTATTGACATCAAGTAAATCTTCCCAGTTTTCTGTAGCTTTTGCTCAACAAACCCACGCTCTAGGTAAGTACACAGCTATAAACACTCTTCAATCTTCGTACGGTAGTAACCACTATTCTGAATCAATTTTATGCTTGGGTTATTGTAGTACCAGGATGAAATTACATCTTCGGGGCCTGAAAAGGCAATCGTAATGGAGAGATTTATTCGTTAACGAAGGTATCCTAAAATCATTTACTGTACATTGAAATAACGCCGGGACGGGAATATTTAATTGTTACAGAGGAGATTGTTGTTGTATCGGTAATAGTTTTATGGAGATTTCACGGTATTAGCCTGCAATAACAGTTTCATGTGATATGCTCCACTAGTTTCTGAGATACACAAGTTCTGAGAAAAATGAATTGAAGTATTGACTGAATTGCTTCACCTCACTGATAAACCAGAATATCACTTCTCCGTATTCAGGAAGATCTAATTCCATTACTGCTAAAGGTAACCCACAAGATATTTATAATTTGATTAGACTCTTTTCTATCATACTTACACCAAGATTGATTTCCATTAGGACATAAGTATTGCACGGAGTTCTCTTTCTTTCTTTCATTCTTTCTTTCTTCATCCGTTTACCCTCCAGGGCTAGTTTCTCTCTGTCAAACTCAGCGAGGATCCCACCTCCATCGCCTCAAGAGCAGTGTCCTGGAGCGTGAGATTTTGGGTCGAGGGATACAACTGGGAAGGTGGACCAATACCTCGTCCAGGCAGCCTCACCTGCTATGCTGAACAGGAGCCTTGTTGGGGGGATGGAAAGATTGGAAAGGATAGAAAGGAAGAGGGAAGGAGGCGGTCGCAGCCTTAAGTTACGTACCATTCCGGCATTTACCAAGAGAGGAAATGGAAGACCACGGGAAACTACTTCAAGGATGGTTGAGATGGGAATCGAACCCCCTCTCCTCCACTCAGTTGATCTTCCCAGGCTGAGCGTATCTCTTTCCAGCCCTCGTACTACCTTTCTTATTTCAAGGCAGAGCCGGGAAGCGAACCCGAGCCTCCGGGAATGGCAGCTAAACACACAAACCACTACACCACAGAGGCGGACACGGAGTTCTCATGAGTGAAGATTTTAGGAAATTGTTAGCCCATTCTGCAGCTCTGGCCATAGTAATTTTGTAACCAACCTTTCACTCTGTCAGACGGTCTATTTTTTCCTCCAATATCCTTCCCGTCAGGTAGCACCTTTCCTGTTAGATCTTTGGTCAATCTGCGGAGCCTTGAAGCCATACTCTTCTGTACATGACCCAAATACCCTAACTTATCTAACGATAGCAAAACCAACTTAAAGGCAGCGCTTTTCTTAGCAAGTGGAGGGTGTATTCACAAACTAGCTGTCATAGTTTGTTGGTAAGAACCATTTATATAAGCTATTGCAGAAGTGGGCGTGTCCTCCGGTGTTAAATCTTGTTGATTAAGGGGTTATAAATAGCTTTCTTGCGAAATAATGTACGGTTTTCAACAGAATTCTGTTTCACAGATAGCCTAATAAGAACCTCAGAAAGTCAAAAGATCCCATTGTCAAATGTTTCGTCATGTAAGTCGCTCCTATATTAGTGTGTAGAAATGGGACTGTGGATAGATATTGGTTAATTCTTTCCTCGGTGTTGTTAAAAATAACAATGCTAATTGTTGGTTGTAATATTATTAAAACTTATCGCGTACCGAACGTGATATTCCGTATCTTGAAACGTTATGAAAGGAACAGGAAGAAAAAGAAAAATTAATAACATAAATAATAATGGCAACATGTAATAATTTAGAAGAAACAATTTGAGCAGCGGGAACAGGTTTTACGGTCGTGAATGATGGGAGAACTGCTCGTCTAACACTAGCTCATCCGAGGTCACGTTTTGAGTTGTGACCCGCAATGGTTCGGAATGTGGCTACACTTTGTGCTGAGAACATAATCGAAACGATTTAGGAGAAAAATCACTTCTATCTCAATGTAGTTCTTAAAATGTAGGATTATTGAGAAAAATTACGGAGGGGGATAGGTAAAAAAAAATAGCATACGGCGTTTAGTGCTGAGAATGTCCGGGAACAAGTTGGATTCTCCACATGCAGGTCTTTTGATTTGACGCCCGTAGACGACCTGCGCGTCGTGATGAGGGTGAAATGTTGGTGAAGACGCCACATAGGCCTACACCCAGCCCCCGTGCCAGCGGAATTCACCAATTACGGTTAACAATTCTTGACGCTGTCGGGAATCGAACTTGAGACCCACGTAACCAAAGGCCAGCACGCTAACCACTTAAGTTAGACATGGAACGGTGATAGGTGAGCCAGGTCGGTCTGTCCCGCAATGACGTCGCAATGTGCAAGTCTTAATTTGCGTGAAAGGAAAGACGCAATAGAAGAGTTATGATAGCAATGTTCGATCCTGTTCGAGTACCTCTTCCCAAAGATTCCTCACACGGTAATATTTAAAAATTCTTTTTTTGACAATTGGCTTTACGTCGCACCGACACAGATAGGTCTTATAGCGACCATGGGATAGGAAACTGTTAGGACTGGAAAGGAAGCAGACGCAGACTTAATTTTACAGTACGTTTGTCTGGTGTGAAACCACGGAAAAATATCTTCAGGGCTGCCGACATTGGGTTCAAATTCAAACCCACTGTTTCCAGAATGCAAGCTCACAGCTACGCGCCCCTAACCGCACAAAGCATTTCATAATATATTTTAATTAAATACAGCCATAACACATATATAAAAACAACAGGAAACTATCATGACTTCGAATGCTATTTTTGCTAGTTGCTTTACGTCGCACCGACACAGATAGGTCTTGTGGCGACGATAGGACAGGGAAGGGCTAGGAGTGGGTAGGAAGCGGCCTTGGCCTTAATTAAGGTACAGCCCCAGCATTTGCCTGGTGTGAAAATGGGAAAGCACGGAAAACCATTTTCAGGGCTGCCGACAGTGGGGTTCGAACCTACTATCTCCCGAATACTGGATACTGGCCGCACTTAAGCGACTTGAGCTATCGAGTCTTCGAATGCAAGACCGTCGTAAACTGCACTCATTAACCCTTCTCCACAGAATACTCAATTCAGATAAAATAAATTGCCTTTCATCACACTTTAAATTTCTCTCATCATGTCATCACCACAGTTCACGATGCTCTTCTCTCTTGCTATACTTGTATCCCACATTATAACGAACAGCAATTTATCCGCAATCTCTGCTGCAGAGTCATGGAATCCCCTCCCTGCCAACATTAGGGACACGGCTCCCCTTAAGAAAATCAGAGTAGGCTGCTAAAGGTACTTTCTTTATTCCTCAAACTGACTTGTCGGATGACCGAGGTACGAATGAGTCAGTTACTGTTGTATTAAGATTTTAAATATGTATTAGAATTAGTTTCAGAGCTATTTTAATGTTCAAGTACGTGGCTTCGCCTCGATAGTGTATTATTATTATTATTATTATTATTATTATTATTATTATTATTATTATTATTATTATTTATCCGTTTACACTCCAGGATCGGCTTTCCCTCGGACTCAGCGAGGGATCCCACCTCTACTGCCTCAAGGACAATGTCCTGGAGCTTCAGACTCTGGGTCGGGGATACAACTGGGGAGGATGACCAGTACCTCGCCCAGGTGGCCTCACCTGCTATGCTGAAGAGAGGCCTTGCGGGGGATAGGAAGACTGGAAGGGACAGACAAGGAAGAGGGCCTTAAATTAGACACCATCCCGGGATTTGCCTGGAGGAGAAGTGGGAAACCACGGAAAATCACTTCCAGGATGGCTGAGGTGGGAAACGAACCCACCTCTACTCAGTTGACCTTCCGAGGCTGAGTGGACCCCGCTCCAGCCCATACCACTTTTCAAATTTCGTGGCAGAGCCGGGAATCGAAGCCGGGCTTCCGGGGATGGCAGCTAATCACACTAACCACTACACCACAGAATTATTATTATTATTAATGTACTTTATTTATCCACTTTGTTTCAATGAAATGGAATTGCTTAGCTTCTCCCTGCTTAATTCGCGATGTGTATCCCCTTCCTTGGACGGCATTTTATTGGAGTTTTACTCACTATTTACACAATATTCTAAGAGGGTGAGAAAGAAATACCGGATACGGAGCCTGGACAGTAACTTGAAGCAATTGCAAGATTTGCTTGGGGTTCACTGTCTCCGCGCCTGGAGGAAATTCGAAATCTCGGCGACGCTCTTTCGACCAGCTGCTGTAGGAGAGGCAGGCCGTGGTCTGAATCTAGAAGCCGAGCACGATTTTAGAGTGAGGCGCCGGAGCCGTGGCAGGTGGTGACAGCATCTCGCTGAGCTTTTCCGAGATGACGCCAGGCTGCGTCACGATCGCTGCCTTTTTACCTTTATTACGGTTGGGCACGAAGGTAATTACTGCGATAACTAATACTTCAAGTTCGCCCCCAAAGAACACAACATAAATCGCAGGGTCACTAGTTCAAACCCAGTACACTAAGTCATGAAAGGAGGTCATCTATTTTAAAGAAGTTGAAATAAGTTAGTTTCTCTCTCTATTTATTTTCCATATAGCTGTTAATAAACTCACGTAAGATGTTATCTTAGATCGCTGACCTCTATAGCCGTGCTCTTACTTATCGTGAGAAGACTTGAAAAATCAAGGGTCAGTAGTTTGATTCCAGTCCACTTTCGTTTACAAAATATCGTTGCAGATACAGCTCATCGATGTATTCAGTGGTAGAGTGACGGAGTTTTGAACCTAGCTGAGGTAGCTGATTTACGAAAGCAAACCCCAAAGGGCCATGGCCTACCAAGCGACCGCTGTTCATCTCGAAGGCCTGCAAAGTATGAGGTGTCGTGTGGTCAGCACGACGAATCCTCTCGACCGTTATTCTTGGCTTTCTAGACCGCGACCTCTATATCACTGTTAGATAGCTCCTCACTTGTTTTCACGTAGGCTGAACTGACCTTGAACCAGCCCTCAGATCTAGGAAAAATCCCTGACCTGGCCGGAAACCGAACTCAGGGCCTCCGGGTAAGAGGTAGGCACGCTACCCCTACACCGCGGGACCAACCAGTTGATTTCTGAAGAGTTGTCCAAAACGTTAGCACTCTCTGTGAGTGTTGGTAAAAAGTAAACAAATGAAATGCCGTATGGCTTTTAGTGCCGGGAGTGTTCGAGGACATGTTCGGCTCGCCAGGGGTAGGTCTCTTGATTTGACTCCCTTAGGCGACCTGCGCTACGTTATGAGGATGAAATGATGATGAAGACAACATATATACCCAGCCTCCGTGTCAGCGGAATTAACCAATGAGGGTTAAAATTTCCGACCCCACGGGTATTCGAACCCGGGACCCCTGTGAACAATGGACAGCACACTAACCATTTAGCCATGGAGCGGGACGTGATTGTTGGCGACTTGGCTTTTAAAGACACCCGGCAAAATTAAATTATCTCAGCCAAAGGAACCACTCATGCGTCGCGAATCTGTCTACTTACTGGACGGTCCTTGGTCGGATTCCTGACGAGGTCAGGGAGTTTCACTTGGATATGAGAGCTAATTCAAAGTCACGGTGAGATGGCAGCCTCACTATAGAAAGCCAAGATCGAGAGGTAAGGGGATTCATCGCGTGTCATCTCCAGGCTTTGGGATTAATCAGTTAACAATCTGATAGGCCAAAGCTCATCATGTCAGTTTTGGTAAATATCTCTTTATATATATGTATATAGAACAGGCGTTAAAAGAAACCAGAGAGGAATTTGGAAAAGGAATCGCAGTCCAGGAAGAAGAAATTTGGGATTTGCTGGTGATATTATTATTTTATCTGAGTTTGCAAAAAATCTTGAAAAAGTGCTGAATGGTACAGATACAATCTTGCAGAAGGAACACTATAATGGTCCATTTATTACTGAATTACACTGTCTTGCCTGTAGTCTATGTTATTCAATTCCGTAGTTTATACAAAGTTGAGAACAGACTACAGCATCTATGATCGTGCTACGTCTCTCATTCGATTCGTTATCAACTCAAGAAATGTACAAAGACACTAAAGGTTCTAAATGTTTGTTTATAAATGTTGAAAGAAGTAAAATAAATATGTAATTGTACCGGCGTTTTGAGACGCGTGCAACAGAGGTATATTTAGCCGTTCGAATTTAAACATAGTGGATACAGCGGATTCAAACAGCGCCGTAATCTTAATGCTTTTTGCCTTCTTCATCGAATACTTTCCTCATGCTCACCTCCCTACTTGTACAGTCAATTTCACCATCTCACATCCAACTACAGTTTCGGAACATGGTAAAAATTTGATACACTGCTATGTATTCCACCTCACCGCATCACACGGTACACAAACTCATTTGTTATTTATTTGACACAACAATGGAATACACTACCCGTCTCTGTCAGAGGAGCCTCACTTGCTAGTTTTAGGCAACTTTGCCACCGATACCTACTAAGTAATAGATGAAGTCCTAAATTGTTATTCGTATGTTATGGAAATATTGTAAATTTAGTCTTCCTCAAACTATAGAATTTATTTAATCACACTGTTATTATTAAGGATAATAGAAATTAGATAATCATGTCATAATTGTGTAAATAATCATCTTCATCATCATCATTACTTTCCTATTTTTTCGTATTTTTTATAATTGCTCCTTACATAATATTATATTGTTTAGTAGTTGCAAGATGTTTCAATTTTTAAGTCCATTTATTTTAATTTTGCACTTGAATACACTGTATTTTCTGGTTAGATGGAAGAGATAATGGCCTTAATCTTGCCAGACAAAGTAAATCCATTGTAATGTATTGTAGTGTATTCAGCATTAATACAAAGGGTTTCTTTAATAAATGGCATTGGCAATAACGCACCATGTGGATGCGAAGTACTTTCTTCGATCGTTCGTAATGGATGGGGTTTGTTGTTAAAACATGAGGGCATTCAAACACCGAATTTAATTATCCAGTTTCGCAACATGAATCAGGTAAATAAAGTAAAAAAAGTATTGTTTGTTTGTTTGTGTGATTCCTACTTCCGGCAGCGGTCGATATACCTCGTTAAGAGGGGACTGTGCATAATGATTTCGGTTAGAGGAAGGCTATCTTATGTTTAATTGTTATAGCATTTACTCATAATGATGGTATTTAGGAGTTTAGGAACATGAGTTTCAGCTTTATTGAAAATCACCTTCAGTGTGAACGTTAGACATAACGAAATCAGCGAGGTTACTTAGCAACCGTGCAGACTCTGATGTAAAGTAGCCTATTGATGGATGGCCATGCCTGAAAGACATGTAGACGCCTCTAACGTTCACACTACAGAAGGATGCAGATGACTTTAAATACAGTTGGAAATCGAGTTCCTAAAGTGCAGTAATTCGAGGTAAAATATTTTAAAATCCATTATTATCGTATGTTCTTGACTTGAGATTCGTTGCTGAGAATTTGTTGAAATATAATATGGTAGTCTACATCCCCGAGGAATACGCAGTATTCAGTATTTTGCAAATTTCTTGAGTTAATCACGAAACGAATGAAACTTTACCCATCACGTAGTTTGCTCATAATTTATTTCAAAACACATCTGTTGTCAAAATATTGTCGGTTTCTTACGTTCTGAAACAAATCAGTCGAGATTTTCTCTGCGAAACGAAAAGAATTTCATTTTATTTTCTTGGCACGACATAGCACCGAAAAGCCTAATGTCTAAATTTGAATCAATTTCTGGCTTATGCAATACACAGACTGTGATTCAGTATGTTAGGTTCCAGCTGATGCCTTCAGTGACATAGCAGAAAGGTGTCCTGTTTCTTACTTTTCCTTCATTTTTCTTTAGTCCAATATTTTTTAACAGTCATCAAGGGGCGAGTCGCCCATGCGGTTAGGGGCGCGCAGCTGTGAGCTTGCATCCGGCGTGATAGTGGGTTTGAACCCCACTCTTGGCAGCCCTAAAGGAGGTTTCTTGTGGTTTCCCATTTTCACAAAAGGCAAATGTACCTTAATTAAGGCCGCAGCCACTTCCTTCCCACTTCTATACCTTTCCTATCTCATCTTCGCCGTAAGACCTATCTGTGTCGATACGATGTAAAGCAAGTTGTAAAACAAAATTAACACTCATCGAATAGACAAACAGCTATTGCCGCTTCAGGCGACTAGTTTCCCTAAATTTCAGTATAACGTGATATTTAAATTTCTTTTCGGAAGCCCCTCGTATGTATGAATGGCTGCTGTCAGTGGAAAGCAGTAACAGGTTTGTGAACAATGGCCCGCTCAGACCGGTAGCGTAGCGCCCTGGGCTCTATCACTTGCGATACCATCTCCTGGAATGCGGTGTCAGCACACGGTAAAGATGGCTGGTCGATATTATTGAACCATGAACGATTAACGCCCTCAACTCATAATATTCTACCGGATCTCGCGAACGGCTTCCTAAACAAACCAGGCTCCGATCTCCCTGATAGATGGTAAAATTGCAACAGTCTTGCTCCTGTGTTTATGGGTATGATCTTGAGCGTTGAAAAGTGCTGTATTGTTCTCTGTCGCATTCTTTCTTCCTCGCATATTGGCTTCATTGTGTAATGGGAAAGGAATTCATTTCAGAACAGAACAAGAATGAAGTGAGTCATCAAGCCCTGTTAACACTTCCTCTTACTGATGATTACATTCCAATTTTTTAACTACTGACTGTGTAGTATATCACGTAGTAACTTTGTAAAATCAAAGATACAATAAAGTTAGTGTACAGAAGGACCTAAGTAACTTAAACAAGGAGGCTACAGATCTTGCAACATGTACTCAAATTTAAGAAGGCCATGGAAGGGAACTCAGCATATAGTTCACTTAGACGGTAAATAGACTAAAATGTCAGTATAGATATACGTAAGATAATACAGAATAGCATGCACGTGGATATCGATACAGAAAGCTGTGGATATAATGAATACAAAAGCACAGAACGTAATAGAGAAGGCTGTGGGCCTCGATGCCGCTACAGAAGACCATGGATCGAAAGAATACAGAAACGCATAACCTAGCACAGAAGGCCATGAGCTAGGATTTATTTACATTGGCTGTAGATCAGCAGAATACAGGAGGACGTGGACCTCGGAGTTGCTACAGATGACCATGGATCCAAAGAATACAGAAATGCATAACCTAATACAGAAGGCCATGAGCTAGGTTTTATTTACTTTCAGTGTAGATGTGTAGATAAAGAAGACCGCGGATGGCATGGACTAGGATGTTTGTAAAGAAAGAAAAACCAGGCAAACAAATGGTTGTACATGACTGTTGATATTGTGATTCTCTCTCTCAAGTGTTCAGTCCGTAGATTGGTTTGCGGCAGCTCTCCATTTAACTCTATTTCCCGCCCTCCTCTTGAGTTCAACATAGATTCCATATTTAAAATTTCCTATTATCTGCTCAATATAATGGATATAGGGTCTTCCTCGGTACTCCTTTCCTTCAATCATTCCTTATAATGTCATTTTAAGCAAGCTGTCATGTCTTAGTACATGCTCTATTAATTTTTCTCTCTAGTTCTTATGCTTCCCTTGCTTTCTTATAGACTTCTTTATTTGTAATCCAATCTCTCTAACTGATCTATAACATTCTTCTGTTGATATTGTGGTTATAGAACGTTTTTCATGAGCTCCGACGCACGGCAATGTACTATTGTTCTTCACAATTCTCACATGAACTAGATGATATTCGAACTGAGACCACCTTGGCGAGAAGCCAGTGAATCTATCACATAATTATCACGCTCCGGTACAGAAAGATATGATCTTATAAAGGAGGACTGTGCACTTGTACGATTGCACACACTTTTTACAGAGGTTGCCTCGATTTTAACAGAGCATCCTGTGATGTTATTTCTTTATTTTTTTATTTGTTTGTCTTCAGTATTGGTGAAGTTAAGAATTGTGATCCTCTCTTACACTTAGCCACATCATTGTACAGAAAAATTGTAGAGAATATTCAATATTTTAAAAGAAACTAATTTGCAACATTAATTTAAAATAAATGCATCATAATAATTATACCAATATGCACATATCATTTGTCAAATTACTAATTGAAATTTAATGAACAATAAGTTTAAATTAATTTAAAGAAAATTAACTAAATAATACACACACACACACCATCATTCACTCATCAAGATTCACACCGATGGTTTATGCACCTAAGATGTACTTTCTGCAGGAAGACTTGAAAGACTCTAGTCAGTTACTGCTGCGGGTGTTATTTGAAACACAGTTTCATAGTCTACTTCCCGTCGCAATAAATGAGCGATTATAAGCAGCTGACCTGCTAAATGGATTGGCAAGTGTAGTAACAAAGCGTGTATTATGATGGTGAAAAGAGGAAGGGCATGTACTTTACTCAGAAGACTGATATTTTAATGAAAATGAAATGAAATGGCGTATGGCTTTTACTACCGGGAGTGTCCAAGAACATGTTCGGCTCGCCAGGTGCAGGTCTTTCTATTTGACGCCCGTAGGCGACCCGCGCGTCGTGATGAGGATGAAATGATGATGAAGACGACACATACACCCAGTCCCCGTGTCAGAGAAATGAACCAATAATGGTTAAAATTCCCGACCCTGCCGGGAATCAAACTCGGGACCCCTGTGGCCAGAGGCCACAACGCTAACCATTTAGCCATGGAGCCGGACTGAGATTTTAATGTTGACAACATTTTTAGCAGATCCGGAAAGGTTTCAAATTATGTCTTGGATAGCTCTATGAAACTAAAAGAAGACATTTCAAAAATCAACTCCTGCCTAAATGCAGCTCCGGAAAAATAGCATTAAATCGTTTATTTCTTACCTCGTATTCATATTGATTCAAATCCTAAACAAATTTATTTACATAACTCATTGTGTAGTATGTGGCTTGATTCAATAACTTCAGGCGTTTTTTGATTTTTTAAAAAATGCCCACACCGAATGTAGAGTCTACCACATTAGTGCTCGTAGTGGTGGAAAAAGGCACAATTCTAATCTAATCGACCGCATAAGGATGATTAAGAAAAGGATTGTAATTTTTAGGAATAAATAAAGAATATATTCTCGTATTTTATTATATTTTATTTACTTAATATTCGTAGCTCGTGTCCGTAGGATGTTTTCAACAATGAGTTGATTGCCTGAAAACTGTGGATTTTTAAACAGTTCTCGTCATCATGTTTATTTACGTGAATTTGGCTCTTAAGTAATACAAAGTTACTGCCATTTGCTATAGAAATCCGTACCTATGGGAAGAAGTTTATTATAGTGCCTTCTTTATTCTGGATTGAAACAGCACAGAACTATACAGAACTCACTATATCTCTTGCCTCTCTTATTACGATTGAAGTAGAGAATAAATAAGCATTTCTTCTAATAGTGCCAAAAGGAGTTCAAAATTCAACCACTGTGAAGTGAACAGAATCGAAAGAACCTCTAGTGATATATTCAAGAAGAAATATTTTCCAAACTAAGGTATACTTGATACCTATACCTTGCATTGTTAGGCACTAACAGAGTAGAATACAAAGTAATTTTGCTAGAAAAGGATTGCCATCCAGCCCGCTCTTCTATAATGTAGGGAGTGTAACATAAATTCTAGGGGTTCTGATAGACTGTACCCCTAATGTGAATGCAAAACTCATAGCATAGTCCTTGTACAGGCTGGAGCATAATGGTTATTCGCTTCTGTATGTTTGCATTCTATCATATTACTACCAAAAAGGCCAGGCTTTTATGCCAAAAGAACAGAATGTCATATCTCTCTTTGTTAGTTAAGGCAGAACATTCATTAATCTCATTTAAAACGGGCTAGTTGGCTCTGCGGTTCGGGGCGCTCAGCTGTGAGCTTGCATCCGGGAGATAGTGGGTTCGAACCCCACTGTCGGCAGGCCTGAATATGGTTTTCGGTGGTTTTCCATTTTAACTCCAGGCTGTAGCTTAATTAAGGTCACGGCCGCTTCCTTCCCACTCCTAGGTCTTTCCTATTCCATCGTCGCCATAAGACCTATCAGTGTCGGTGCGACTTAAAGCAAATGGCAAAAAAATCCCATTTACATATTTTCCTCTGAAAGTAAAGTTTAAAATTATTATAGTAAAATGCTCGTAATCTGGCATTAACCAATAATGCATTTGTTTCTTAAGGGGATACGGAACGCTTAAAATGGTCAAAAATATATTTTTTTATTTTTTTCATTTTATGAATCTCTGAAGTCTGCTCTTTTACAAATGATGTATAATGCATTATAGTTTAACAATTAAAGTTGCCACAGTTTTAATTTAAACTTGCGCTAACAATGAGAAAATCATACGTGGGGAAAGTTTTAACTGCAGTTTTCTCAGTTTCCAATGTTTTCAAATATATGTTCCTTTTCCTAGGTGACTATTTATCACAGGGCTGTGTAATTTTCATCATGAGTTTGTCTCATATTGGTTAACATTTTAACGGAGGGATTTCCTGATTTCTATAAAACTGTTTGTAATTTGGCTGTTTTATAGGAAAAAATGTATTCTATTTATTGACTGTTAAAAAAATATGTATCTGAGTCCCCTTAAGTCCAATTACAAAAACGCTCCGTCAGTATGTCAAATAAGATTCGAATAAAATGTGACATAGATTTCATTTTCATAACTTTATTAGATCCTGAGAAAAAGGAACATGAATTAAACAAATTTAACATTGGTAAGATAGGCGGCTCCGTATCCCCTTAACATCGTGCAGAGTACTTATCAAGGTCGTTCCAATCCTACACTACAGTGAAGTCAGATTTTCTTTTTCTGTACAGTGTTAGTAGAGCTTCATTTGTCGGATCTTATACAACACTTACCACCTCTACCAGCCTCAGCTCTGAAGAGGGACTTGTACTTACCGTGGTGATCATCACTGTCAGGTTGCTTAGATCTAGGACAAGGCACAGTACTCACCTTGGTCCTTATCGTCCTCTTCATCCACATCGCTCACGTTGTCATCGTCTTCCTCATCTTCTCCCCCTGTGTGGCCCGCCTCACTGCCCGAGTGCTCGCCTCCTGAACCACCCCCGCTCTTGGACAGGTTCAGCACCGGCGAGTGCCCGTTGGAGGAGCCTGCGAACCAAGCGTATACTGCTCATCACTTATCGAGATCTAAATCACCGCATCACAACCTGAGCAAACCTTAAAGTTAAAACAACTTTCACATTTACAAAGTTTATTTGTAGTAAATAAAACACCAGATTTAAATATGTATTTGGTAGATTTTTTATATAAACATGATTTAGTATTAAATTTCTTAAAATAAATTGTTTGAGGAACCACATGTATTATTTGTTTCTCAATTACAGTTTTTTTTAAATGTTTTGAAAAGGTGTGCTTGTATGATAGCCTGTTTGGCAGTATCATAAAAGAAAAAGAATTGATCACTGAAGAAGACTTTAAGCAAGGTGAAAACAATGATGCTTAAATTATAAATAGTATATATTGGCTATAAGGATATTAACGCTTATTTGAGATTAATGGTCAGTAAAACTGTATATGACTTTCCTTCCATTTAGCATTTATTATTTAATAACACAGTTACAAGCGGAATTGTGACCTTGCAAAGATATATAGCACAATAAAGACACTTTTATTCAACATGTAATGAATGATATAAAGAATTACAAGAAGCTGCCATAGTTGTATTGTCAATTATTTGTAACTGGAAGGCCTTCGTATGCCATTTCACTAGACTTTGATCTACAGTCAGCATGACTCCTGCATCCTCAACCTATATCCTTTGAGTTGTAGCGGAACCCTTCCTTTTTGCTGTTAACATATTCAAGAGTTGTTAACGGTATTTTCTTGGGCTTTTAGTGGCAGGTTGTTGCTAATATCATTCATTGCCCATCTCCGCTGAATGCATGTATTTACTGACTATTTTAAGAAAATCAGGCTTCCGCAATAGACTAATATTTACCTAAAAGCACCAAAGAAAACTAAAGCACGCGCGTACACTAGGATACACTGAAGTCGTTTCGGAGGAGGGGGGATATTTGCCAACACATCTTATTTTGAGGAAGCTCGCGTTCGTCATTTAGAGGGCGAATAAGAGGTTGTTTCAATGCCTTCTGCTCGCGTTGACGCTAGCTGGGGATCCAGTGACTGTGGTGACGATACCCTAATCCTTCGACGCGAAAGGCTAAAATCAAAATATGTTTCCTACGTATTTTGCTACCGTAATAAATACAATGTAGTGGAACCTTATTTATTAATTTATTTTGAGGAAAAGTAATTAACAGCATTTTTTCCTAATTTTATAAGGAATTTTCCGGAGTTTTAGAATATTCTCACTTTTTAATAAAAGCACTTACTGGTATTTATCGAGCACAATATAGTGTACTAACTTTAGTCATAATCAACACTGCATTATACCTGGACCATTTAAAAGTAAAGAGCTAAATAAGAAATAAGATTATGAGGTAGTATCAGTCGGACGAAACGTGTCTAATGCGGAAGATACAGTATAGGAAGTCCAGGATGGCAGAAAATAATCATTAACCGGGACAGAGAGAAGTTGAGAATGTATTTACTAGACGGATGATTGGCCGGGAGAAACACTTAAGATATATTAAATATATAAAGGATAGTATCCAGGCGAATTTCACTGGAATACTAATCGCAGATGTACATGTTTCTGGGTATAAACAAATTCCTGGTTGGCTATTCCTGGACTTCGTGTTCCCATATAGTACCGTGTTATTGGCGAAATAGCGGTTCAAGGAGGTCACAAGATGTACTGCACATTCATGTTATCACGGAGTTCGCTCCTTCTTATAATTTAGCCATAGAAACCATCACCTGTGCACCATCAGTAGCCTGGGTGTCGATGACTGGTCCCAGATCTTCGAACGATAATCTCACTGGAAGTGGGTGTAGTCACTTTTTGCAAACCATAGAATTGTGAGATAATACTTTGAGTCTGTTCGACAGAAAAAATTAATCGCAATAAAAATGGAGACAAGAAAAGTACGAACAGTTACTGATAAACAATCGGAACGTTTTCGAAGGTACCATTGTTTCTTCACCATTTAGTTTATGTCACAGCGTGCTGGACAAGTATGAGGACGATGGGATACAACACGACCAGAGAGTTTGGCGATGGGAAACCATGGAAAACCATCATCAGGACCGCTGGTAGTGAGGATCCAACCCACCATCAACTTAACAACTTCTCAGCCTGACAGACTCGGTTTTCGCCAATTTAAAAACACAATATGTTGATCATGGTATTGAATGCTATGTATATCTCCACTTCGAAATCCTCTCGATACCTGTTTTATCCATTTCATTTGTGCTGACAATTGGCCGTGATCGGTCTCACGATCCGACACCGATGTATTTCAAGTTAAATTTTGCATATCGTCTGTTTTGTATTGGTATTAATGATGTCAACTTGTGCATCAATGCGTTTGTTTGGTGTTTGATTTCCTATCGCCATGCTTAGTTGAATAGTGATCAACTATGCTGTAGTTCAGTAATTAACGAATTAAAAAATTCACCACATCCGGTCCAGAGCATCAACGTTCTGCATGTCACGGTATGCTCCCTGCACTGGACTCTGATTACATTATACTTTGACAGTACAATTACAAGCTAAATACTCAACCAACTGAAGGTAAAAACGTATTTTTCCGCCTCTTATGTCAGAACTGAATATATCAATGCAGAGTGCAATTTTGTTTATGCGCGTTGTTCTCATTTCGTATCGTATATTTGGTAACTGGAACGCGGATGCTTAAGCAGGAATAATAATAATTTATTTATTTACATTTTATAGCCTTCATTGGCCCACTCTAGCCAACTTTATTCAAAGAATTTTTTAGTTTCATGTCGGCCCAGTACTTCTTCATTCTCTCTGATCTTATCCTTCTTTCTTCATCGGAAATCACCCCTCCTATTGTCTGTTTGTTGATTCTGATTTGCAGTCTGGTTTGTTTGTCTGCGAGTTTCTTGATTTTGTCGGTTTTGTTTCTTAGGTCTTCCACTGTAATTTGTAATTCATCTGTATCTTCCTTGATTTCTGTAACTCACTTAATGTTGCACTTACTATTCAGTAATTTTTCTATTATTCTCCCGATGATCCTGTTCTCTGGTGTCCTCATTAGATGAGCAAAAAATGAAATGCATTTCTTCCTGATTGAGCTCATTACTAATAATAATAATAATAAAAATAATGGCGTGTGCTCTCCGAAGAGGCCTGGTGCAGGTCTTTCGACTTGAGTCCGTATAGGTGACTTGAGCGTCTGTAAAGATGGGGCCCTATCTATGATTAATTGCAATGTTGAATACAGGACAAACACCCAGCCGGTAATCGAATCTCGTACCCCTTCGGCCAAATGCCAGCACGGTAACCATTTAGACATGGAACCGAACAGGAAGTAATTGTATAGAATACAAACTAATTTTGTTAGCAGTAAGTAACATTTGAACCTGGTGAGTTCGCCGTGCGGTTAGGGACTAACAGAGTAGAATACAAACTAATTTTGCTAGAAGGGATCGCCATCCAGCCCGCTCTTCTATAATGTAGGGAATGTAACATAAATTCTAGGGGTTCTGATAGACTGTAACCCTAATGTTTATGCAAACTCATAGCACAGTCCTTGTCCAGACTGGAGTATACTAGTTATTCGCTTCTGAATGTTTGCATTCTATCATATTATTACTAAAAGGCCAGGCTTTAATGTCAAAAGGACAAAATGTCATATCTCTCTTTACAAGTTAAGGCAGAACATTCATTAGTCTCATTTAAAATGGGTGAGTTAGCCGTGCGGTTTGGGGCGCGCAGCTGTGAGCTTGCATCCGGGAGATAGTGGGTTCGAACCCCACTGACGGCAGCCCTGAAGATGGTTTGCGGTGGTTTATCATTTCCACACCAGGCAAATACTGGGGCCGTACCTTTATTAAGGCCACGGCCGTTTCCTGCCCATTCCTAAGTCTTTCCTATCCCATCGTCGCCATAAGACCTATCTGTGTCGGTACGACGTATAGAAAATAACAGAAAAAGTCACCTAGCCCACCCTTCCATAACGTAGCGAGAGTAACATAAATTCTAGGGGTCTAATAAGCCGCGCGCCTAACGTTTATGCAAATCTCATAGCAGAACTGTTGTCCGGCCTAGGTAGGGCATACCTGTTACTCTCAGCAGTACATTTGCATTGTAACCTATCAACGCCTAAACTTCCCGGCGCTATTGGGAAGGTGGTGATTGAGGAAGTATTACGCTATTTGAATCGCTTCATGCAGAAAGGGCCTAAGTCCAAAATAGCACTTTTTCGGGAATACATAAAAATAATATTTTAGAAATATATCTCCCGAATCATATTGAAACAAGTGCAGTAGGTAGGTTACAGGCCAGTTATGGATTGTGTAAGAACATGTCGATGTTCAGCTACGTCATTCTTTATTTAAAGGCTGTAAAAGTCGCCCCTTCTGCACAAATCACCATAGATAGCAGCACCTTGGCTTTATGGGGAAGAGCCCAGAGTCTGTGACTGAGGGCCTTTTACCTTGAATAGTACTGATCGACTCCTCGTCTACTGACTACCATGAAGTCGCACTGAAGCCTCTTCAACTTGAATACATGTATTTAGGATTGTTCAAAATGCCGATATAAAAATGTCATTTTCGTAAAACGTGAACAGAGGCCCTTTCTGCATGAAGCGAATATTTTGTAACATTATAACAAAACCTTTGCTGGGCGGAGTGGCTCAGACGGCTAAGGTGCTGGCTTTCTAAGCCTAAGTTGGTAGATTCCATCCTGGCTCAGTCCGGTGATATTTAAAGGTATTCAAATATGTCAGCTCCGTGTCGGTTCATTTACTGGTACGTAAAGGAATTACCGCGCGACAATATTCCGCCACCTAGGCGTTTCCGAAAAACGTAAAAATAATGAGTGGGACGTAAAGCCAATAACATTAAATAAACGTTGGATGTTTGTTATTCGTACATTCCGGCAATTCCAGCTGTTGAAACGTTCATAGTTATTTATCGAATATCGTTGTGAAAGATAGAAATAGTGATTATATATCTATCTATGACAGATGAGGGAGACCATAAGAAAACAAACAACCATCACTCCACAGCCCTGATTTTCTTGGTCTACCAGGTGACCGTTGCTCAGCTCGAATTTCAGCAGAACACGAGGCGGCGCGTGGTCAGGGTGACGAATCCTCTCGGCCATTACTCTTGAGTTCCTTGACCAAGGCCACTACCTCTCCATGAGAATAGCACCTGAACCATTCTCAAGCAGGCTGAATGGATATCGAACCTCCCCGAATATCGAGGTAAAATTTCCTAACCTGGTCGGGAATCGAACCCGCTCCTATGGGTAACATTTGCGACCTTTGACTTCTGACGATAACCGTTCTTTGGAGCTTATCTCATATAGAACATATTCCTACTCATATTTCTCACGCCAAACGAAGGTAAACTTCATTATACCGTCGAAAAGAATTTCCGTGGTTGCGAATCAGTTGTTGCGTGGCGCTACCAATGACACCAACCACATTGTGCCTTCATGACATTAATGCAGGATATATCCATCGTCAGAAGAGGGGCGTACACCTTCCAGAGTTACTATATACTATATACGTCGTATTTTCATATTTACCTCATTAAACTAAATTAGGCTTTCACCTACATGACTGTGAAAATAATCAGACATAACATAAAGAAGAACGAGTTACGGATTAAAACGTACTCCAATGTGATCGGAGAGAGTGGACATTTAAACATCTTACGTTTATGGGGCTGAATGGCTCAGACATTTCAGGCGCTGGCCTTCTGCTCACAACTTGGCAGGTTCGATCCTGGCACAGTCCGATTGTTTTTGAAGGTACTCAAATACGTCAGCCTAGTTTTCGTAGATTTACTGGCGCGTAAATGATCTCCTGAGGAACTAAATTCCGGCACCTAGGCGTCTCCGAAAACCGTAGCGGGACGTAAAGAAAATAACATCATAAGCATCAGCTTAAATTTACTGATTGTTTTCTTAAAACAATCTTTTTTTAATACTATTTGCATCGTAGTGTACCTTTGACAGTTTTAACGGTAACTTCATGACATTGCGCATCCCTTCTCTTCTTAGTGAGGTCAATATTATGAACATAATGTCATGTTCTTATAAAATACCTGTATGCTATAATACCAAAGTGTAGAAAATACTGCGTTTCCTTCTCTTCAGTGAAAACACCTTAAATCATTAGGCTGAGATTGTTAATCTAACTTTTCACTTTAGAACAAAAAGGAAATTACTTTTAAATGTCTTTAGAAACCTTGGAAGGAAAATTATGATTTAGTTCAATTTTGACAACAAGAATTTTGAGAAGTACTTTAGAAATAAGACAATTTTTCCTGTATTGAATAGGAAGTTTCGTATATGACGCACATTTAATTTCACGTTAAGGCTTATAGGATTGGAGGAACAATATGCATAAGTGGAATGTGTATGGGCATCCTCGATTGAATATCTGGTCTGATTATACTAGAATACGTTGTTGGATGTGCAACATGTTTCTTCGTTACGGTAAAGTGCGTTAATAAAGATACACCAGAATTAATATGGAATATCTGAAGAGATTGTTAGAGAAATGGAATAGGTATGAAGCCTCTCGCAATTGGGTGTACTTCACTTCTCTTATTCCACAGTTGAGGTGGTAGTAGTAGATGCAGGTTTGAAAGCAGCTCCCTCTTTCTCCCTCCATCAAAACCACTTTATTTTCGGGACCACAAAACGGGGGTTGGCAGTGAAAAATGAGACTCGGCTAGCCATCATTCACCCTTTTCTGCTTACTACAAGGCAGTTCACTCTAACCAACCGACCAAAAACCTCGGAGTTCCTTGTACGGACGTGTGAGAAATGTGCTTACTCTCTACACGGCTGTGGTCTGCCCTCTGTGGCTCACCCAGCTCTTTGACAACCGACCACCTCCCACACCTTGTGCATACAACGGGAAGGAAGATGAAACCAAACAGTTCCTTAATTTCCGAGCCAATTATATTCTAAATTTTCCACACAAACTTACGTTTATCAATTCATCATTGCACCAGACAAAGCACAACTAGACACTGACTTTGTAATTTTGAAACATAAAAATACTGTTCACAAACTTGTTTTTACTTATATTTTAATATAAATTTCATGCCTTGACAGAGAGAGGATTGTTCTAGCTTTCCTTTGTATAACTTTTTGGTTGAATCCGTGACATATTAGTCTATGTCTGTCCACCCGAGTACCACGGGGCTTTAAACTTCTGAGAAATTTTGATTTGTGAATTTCATTCACTCTTCTTAATGGACACTCGGTAGTTGTGAATTCAGTAGGACCAGGGGTCACATGCAACAATAGGATAGGATAAGCCACAAATGAACATTTCGTGCAGATTTTATAGTTGGTCTTATGTTGAGTGAATTATGTCAGTGCAAATTTCAGCTGGTTAGACTTGGAGAAAGAGTACTAGATAAAGATAAATAAATCCGCCAGCCCCCAAAAGTAATGGACTGCAGTCGAATGAAGTCAGGTGATACAGGATATAGTGGATTAGGAAAGTAATTCTTAAAGGAAGTAGATGAATATTTATAGCAGAAGTAAGGAAGACATAAACTTCAGTCTAGTACAAGCAAGGAATGCATTTTTTAAGAAAAGAAATTTGCTCACTTCGAACAAAGATATAGGATTAGAAAGATGTATTTGAAGATTTTCGTCTGGAGCGTGGCACTGTGTGGAAGTGAAACATGGACGATAACTAGCTCAGAAAGAAAGAGAATAGAAGCTTTTGAAATCTGGTGTTACAGAAGAATGCTGAGGTGATATGGGTGGATTGAATAAAAAATGAAGAGATATTGAATAGAATTGGTGAGAGGAGATCGGTTTGGTGAAAACTGACCAGAAGAAGAAGAGGCAGAATGATAGGACACATCTTAAGACACCGACAAACAGATTAGAGTGGATGCAGGATGTAGTAGTTACGTAGAAATGGAAAGGTTAGCACATAATAGGACGGTATGGTTGGCTGCATCAAACCAGTCTATGGACTGATGACCCAACAACAACACCACAACAACACATATAACAATACCGATAGGCACCATACCCCCCATCCACTCGAACAAAGAATAATAATAATACTAACATATTCAATGAAAAGTTTCCTTCATAACTTACGCACCATCACATCATTTGAATAACTTGCTACATACAGTAGATTTTTAATATTATGTTTTCATGTAATTGTACGCTTTTGTTGTTCTTATGTAATTTTTTCAATTAATTTCGTTTGTACCTTTCTATAAGCATATAATAATATTAATGATATATGATTTATTATTATTATTATTATTATTATTATTATTATTATTATTATTATTATTATTATTATTATTATTATTATTATAAAGAGGAATATTAACATCGCATGTATATAGCCTTAACTGAAGAACTATCCCTCAGTCTGCGTCATACACGCACAAACAATAGGTATGTAACATGTCCACGTAAACCGTTGGTAAAAATGTACAGTCGCTCAAATACTGTACATCCTCTTGAGATATGTGCTTACTCCCTCACGACAGTGGTCTGCCCTCTGTGACTCACCCAGCTCTTTGACAACCGACCACCTCACACACCTTGTATACACAGTCTTAATTTCAGTTATTATCAACAAAATATAATTCTTCTCCCATGTAGATACAGACCCTGTGAATATCCACAACAAACTTTATATCTCATTCTAGTTTTATTTGAACAACTGCACGTAATAAAACTGTTGGTGACTCACCATTATGTGAACTAAGATCTCGTACTTTGTGGTCCAGTGCAAGCGCTCTTTCCGCCTCCCCACGCTCCTCGCGTAACCTGCAACAAACAAAAAGTTCAAGCTTGAAAATACTGCACAATATTAGTATAACTCTATACAGCCTAATTCAAATATCAATAGCCCTTTGAGACTGACTTTAGGGAAACGAATGTTCCTGGCCGATATCAACACAGATGTACCAAAGTACTTCCATAAAAGGCACTTTAAACATATTTAAAAAAAATATATACGAGTATGTTCATAATCAGTCCGCCTGTGGCAAGTGATTGCTTCGAAACCTAAAAAGTTCAAGTCATGATGAAAGATATTAATTAATTCAGCCGAATGAAAGGAAAATCAATAAAGCCTAGTTTGAAAAACCCTAAATCGCATTTTTTGACGATTTCTTTTTACGTGACAAGATGCATATTAAAGGGTAGATACATCATTTTGTGTGAACCCCCGTATGTCTGCCGTATGCAATGGACGTGAAGGGATCGTAAATATTTGGTTTGGTTTTAAGGTAACAGTGTTTTACCGTTAGATGTCAGCATCAGGTGTTGGTAGCATCGTTGCTTACGAGATAAGTAAAGGCCTCTGCATGCGCGGTCTTTTCAACTACTAAATTGGCAGAGTTTCAGCAGTTCAAATAGCACCGATAGATGTCAGGTTATCCCTCCACCCCTCAGCACGATTCCGATTGGCATTACGAGAATAACTTGCATATAAAAGCACGTTACATAGATAAAACATTGCGTTTTGACCAGAAAAGTCATACTTCTATGCCGTTTAATAAACAAAACATAAATGTATCACACAGTAATTCAAGAAGAGCTCATACGAGTCTGGTCGTATAATTGCGACCGGAAAATAGGGCCAGATTAACAAGGTGACCATGAGAGGAGTCTGTGCTCTTTTAATCTTCATGTCTGTGTCTACCTTTCTATTCTCCCCTTCTTAAATTTCATTTCTTTTACCGTCTAGCCAACCTCTCTGCCTCGGGTAATACCTGCTGTGGGTGGGGGCGGTAGAATAACAGCCACGGTAGCCCCTGCTGGTCCTAAAAGGGGCCCCTAGGGACTCTGAACTTGAGAGCGTGTGTTGGCGACCACTAGGGCCTTAGCTGAGTCCTGGCATTGCTTTCACTCTCTTGTGTCATTCTCCTCACTTTCATCTATCCTATCCGCCCTCCTCTGGTCAGCTCTTGTTACTCTCCAATCTCGACGGTATTAGAGTATCTGAGGCCTGGGGAGTCTTTTATTTTCACGCCCTTCGTAGTCTTTGTCATTCTTTGACCGACACCTTCATTTTTCGTGAAGTGTCGGATCCCTTCCATTTTCTCTGTGATTAGTGTTATATAGAGGATGGTTGCCTAGTTGTACTTCCTCTCAAAACAATCACCATCACCACTCTCCTCGCTATACTTGTACGTCGTCTGAAACATTTATATTTGCTTGCGAGAATGCATTTTCATAGCTTCGCTTCTTGGTTAGCTATTAAGCCTGCTCTTGTCAAGCAAATACGATGGATACCCTAGAAGGAGAGTTGGAATTGAATTTGGAAGAAGGCGTTTGGTTTTAGCAGAAATGCTAAAGCACGTGCTTTTAAAATGTTCACTACAAACTACAGATTTCGTGGAAAGTTTCCACATGCTGGTTTTCTCCTCACACCGGTGTAATATAATTTTTACCCATTTTTCCCAACTCTTTTCTGGCACACCCCCAGTGGAGGTGAGCTGCATGTACCATTTCAACCATATACCAGCCCTCCTGCCATTCTTAAATTTCTGGCAGTACCGGGAATCGAACCCGGGCGCCCGAGGATGGCAGCTAATAACACTTACCGTTATGCTACGGACGCGGACATTATTATTATTATTATTATTATTATTATTATTATTATTATTATTATTATTAAATTTCCCATATACTATTGACTAAACTACTGTTGTCATGGATAGAAAGTACTAATCTAGTTTTCTATTTTCCTTCCATCTGAATAGCCTCCAACCATTGTCGTTCTATAGTATTGAATCGAACAAATGAATTTGATCCCGTTGACTATAAGGGCGGGTAGTTTTCTTCCTATTAACTGAATCCCAACATGTAAGCCCAAGAAGAATCAATAGATAAGCCTCCTTATTTCACTCATCATATTAAAACAATACATTGCCTAGCAACGTGTTAACACGGTGATAACGTCCTATTGTTTGATAACATAAGGAACAAAAACGTGTGTTTTCCCCTCTCGTTCGGACCATAAACCAATCAAATGTTATCACCATATGGTGTGCCATTTATCTGCTACGTTAAACAGACAGACTTTTATTTCTCGATAGCGATTAAAAAAATCCATATAAGCAGGCAGCCGTGATTGTTTTAAGCCTCGCACGACAAGTGGGTAGCTTCAACTCATGAATCGAGAAGTAAGTGAATAAGGAACACTTTTGGATGGGAGGAGAGAATGAATTGCCACATAAAACCTCCTCCTCCTCTAATAATAATAATAATAATAATAATAATAATAATAATAATACGGGGCGAGTTGGCCGTGCGGTTAGGAGCGCGCAGCTGTGAGCTTGTATCCGGGAGATAGTGGGTTCGAACCCCACTGTCGGCAGCCCTGAAGATGGTTTTGCGTGGTTTTCCATTTTCACACCAGGCAAATGCCGGGGCTGTCCCTTAATTAAGGCCACGGACGCTTCCTTCCAACTCCTAGCCCTTTCGTGTCCCATCGTCGCCATAAGACCTATCTGTATCGGTGCGATGTAAAGCAACTAGCAAAATAAATATGACATTCAAGTGTTACAGATCATACCGGAAGACTCCTCTGACAGAGGCCTTTTACAAAAAAAAATACTACCGAATGGGTTAATAAGAAATGAACAACCGAAAAGAAGACACGATGTTCCTTGGACAGAGCAACGCAAGCAGGCCCACTCAGAAAGAAAGAGGAAATTCTGGGCTCAAAAGAAAGCCAAGTTCACTGCTAAATGTAAGTGGTCCTCGATGACTCTAGTGAATAATAATAATAATAATAATAATAATAATAATAATAATACGGGGCGAGTTGGCCGTGCGGTTAGGAGCGCGCAGCTGTGAGCTTGTATCCGGGAGATACTGGGTTCGAACCCCACTGTCGGCAGCCCTGAAGATGGTTTTGCGTGGTTTTCCATTTTCACACCAGGAAAATGCCGGGGCTGTCCCTTAATTAAGGCTACGGACGCTTCCTTCCAACTCCTAGCCCTTTCGTGTCCCATCGTCGCCATAAGACCTATCTGTGTCGGTGCGATGTAAAGCAACTAGCAAAATAAATATGACATTCAAGTGTTACAGATCATACCGGAAGACTCCTCTGACAGAGGCCTTTTACAAAAAAAAAAAATACTACCGAATGGGTTAATAAGAAATGAACAACCGAAAAGAAGACACGATGTTCCTTGGACAGAGCAACGCAAGCAGGCCCACTCAGAAAGAAAGAGGAAATTCTGGGCTCAAAAGAAAGCCAAGTTCACAGCTAAATGTAAGTGGTCCTCGATGACTCTAGTGAATAATAATAATAATAATAATAATAATAATAATAATAATAATAATAATAATAATAATAATAATAATAATAATAATAATAATAATAATAATAATAATGTCAGGCTCCGTAGCTAAATGATTAGCGTGCTGGCCTTCGGTCCAGAGGGTCCGGGTGGGGGATTTTAACCTTCACTGGTTAATTCCAATGGTTTGGGGGCTGGGGCTGGGTCTGAGTAATGACCGCGACTAGTGGACCTGTGAAAAGTCCTACTCTTAGGAACAATAGTTTGCAACAGCACTTTCGGCTAAGTGAGAAAAGTAGTGGGAAAAAACATCTCTCTGAATTTGCCTAGTACGCCTTATTATGGTTCCGCCCTCGGCTTTTGCGTTTTCTCTCTTACCACATAAATTTTGGTGGTTTTATTTCAGTATCCAATCATCAATCGGGCTGCGGACCTAACAAATAAACAAACGAACAAACAAATAGACGGACAGACAAAAATGAACGAAGCCTACTTTCAATTTTTGTATTTATAATCTGATATATATAAGAAATTCCAGGGGAAAATTAAGTAGCGAGAGTAACATCAATTCTTGGGATTCTCATGGGCCTTACCCCTAATATTTATGCAAAGCACATAGCTTAGCCGTTATTCAGGTTGCACTGGTGTAGTTACAAAAACGGTACTTTTTTAAAAAAGTGTACAGATCTTTGCACGTGGTTATGAGGGTATTTAGGGGTTGTAGTAAGGATGTAAAGAAGGGGACATACAAGTCTCTGGGTAAGACCCCAACTAGAGTATGGTTCCAGTGTTTGGATACTCGCCAGGATTACTTGTTTCGAGAACAGGAAACAATTCAGAGAAAAGCAGCTCGATTTTTTCTGGGTGATTTCCGACAAAAGAGTAGCGTTACGAAAATGTTGCAAACTTTGCGCTGGGAAGACTTGGGAGAAAGGAGACGAGCTGCTCGACTAAGTGGTATGTTCCGAGCTGTCAGTGGAGAGATAACGTGGAGTGACATTAGTAGACGAATAAGTTTGAGTGATGTTTTTGAAAGTAGGAAATATCACGATATGATGATTAAGCTGGAATTCAAGGGGACAAATTGGGACAAATATTTGTTTATAGGAAGAGGAGCTAGGGATTGGAATAATTTACCAAGGGAGATGTTCAATAAATTTCCAAATTCTTTGCAATTATTAAGAAAAGACTGGATACGGAATCTCCCACCTGGGTGACTATCCTAATTGCAGATCAGTGGCGACTGATTGCTTCAGTATCACTGCCTATGACGGATAAAGATCTCTATGCCTTTTTCGTTCTCATCGGTATTGTGGGGCCTCGATATCGTGGTAGCCTAAGTGCGTGAGTGGTATCTAGTATTTATATACTTCGATGATTGTAATGTTGCCCTACTACTACTACTACTACTACTACTACTACTACTACTACTAAAACGTTTTCATTCTTCCCCTGAAGGGGGAGGCGGGCCTCTTAGACGGTGAAGCCGTCTCTCAGGCCGGGAGATTTGTTGCGGTGGAGGAGATGCTCGGAGAAGGTGAGGGGGTTTGGCGGTCGTGGCCTGTACTAGGAACTGTCCCAGCATTCACCTTAGTGCAGGAGAATGGAAAACCATTCTCAGGACAGCCGACGGATGGGGCTAGCCCTGAGGTCCAGCCCTGTCCCGTCTTGCGAATGCAGACCTGTAGAGCCACGGTAGAGTCGTGGTCACCCCTCCTCTGCTCGGTTGGCCAGTCAGAGTGATGTTGCCCTGCTAACATT
This sequence comes from Anabrus simplex, assembly GCF_040414725.1. Classification (NCBI taxonomy): domain Eukaryota; kingdom Metazoa; phylum Arthropoda; class Insecta; order Orthoptera; family Tettigoniidae; genus Anabrus; species Anabrus simplex. The sequence goes on from NC_090273.1 coordinate 133,839,511, forward strand.
CTCCCCAATAAAATCCGTACTGTATATGGGTTAGGAGAGTCATGGACTTGCTCTTTTGTGTAGCTGTATTCATAACCCCAAAATACCACCCTACCTATGCAGATTTATTGAAACATTCGCCCCGTCAACACTTCCTGGTGTTCATTAGTTTATGCCTAACACGGCCAGTTGAAAAGACTGAATGTACTGGCAAATGATTGCGAGTCGAGTTTTCATAAAGAGCCCTGTTGTTTGCATGTGCCACGGACGGATTATCTGCTCCAGCTACATTTAGAAGATAAAATGCAAGGGTATTTACAGTTTCTACTGCGTGTAAGCGAGCAGCGGACTTATTGCTAATTCACCTGTGGCCGTACCAACAGCAGACTAACAAGCGTCACGCGTGGCTGCAGACCCACAGGGGCACACTCTGTTGCACCGCTCTGCGCTTCTGTTAAGAATGCAACTTCACTGTGTTCCTTTAGCAGAGGAAACTATATTTAATTTCCCAGTCATGTGGACTAATTCGACTGGCCAGGAGGTGAGCAGCATAGCTATATTCCCTGACTGGGACATTGTGATCACACGTCCGTGTGTTTAGTGTCTACAAAGCTATAATAATAATAATAATAATAATAATAATAATAATAATAATAATAATAATAATAATAATAATAATAATAATAATAATAATAATAATAGCAAAGAAAAAAGTCATCTTCATACAGCCATGAAGGCCCTTGGAGGGGTGAAAAGTAAAGGCTTCCACTATTTGTAACCTCGGCACTTGATAGGGTTGAGTGGTTAGCTCTACGCCCGGCAGCCTTTGCCCCCATAAATTAACCTGGTACTCATTTTTGGTGCACGCTAAGTGAACCTCAGGGCCATGTGCACCTCCGGAAGTGGAAATCTCGTTTCTTAAATTTTACGACCTCCTGACCGGGATTCGAACCCCCGCCCTTCCGGTCTAAACCGAGCACGTCTTTATTTACAGCCTCGGCCAGGCAGTCCCTAATAATAATATTAACTGAAAAATGCATCAATACAAGTCACCCTCTTGGAAAAAATAGCCAGCAGAACAGATTTAAGAATTTTGTAGAAAGAACCAACTTTATGACAAAAAACAAAATTCTCCAGAATTTCTAGTAACAAAAATTGGTCGAATAAGGAAGTTAAAGAAATTCTGATATTTGGGAGAAAAATTCAAGAGAGTGGTTTGGAAAAGTCCGCTGTAGAAGAAAGGATAACAAAATGTGTTTATCTGAAAACTTGAAAAGACATCATACAGTCAAACCGGAATGCCTAAACGCGACTGAATATCTAGTACTGAATTCTTATCTTATCTTAATCTGTTTGCCCTCCAGGGTTGGCTTTTCCCTCGGACTCAGCGAGGGATCCCACCTCTACCAGCTTAAGGGCAGTGTCCTGGAGCTTCAGACTTTGGGTCGGGGGATACAACTGGGGAGAATGACCAGTACTTCGCCCAGGCGGCCTCACTTGCTACGCTGAACAGGGGCCTTGTGGAGGGATGGGAATACTGGATGGGACAGGCAAGGAAGAGGGAAGGAAGTGGCCGTGGCCGTTAGGTACCATCCCGGCATTTTCCTGGAGGAGAAGTGGGAAACCACGGAAAACCACTTCCAGGATGGCTGAGGTAGGAATCGAACCCACCTCTACTCAGTTAACCTCCCGAGGCTGAGTTGACCCCGTTCCAGCCCTCGTACCACTTTTCAAATTTCGTGGCAGAGCCGGGAATCGAACCCGGACATCCGGGGGTGACAGCTAATCACGCTAACCACTACACCACAGAGGTGGACTAGTACTGAATTACAAGTTGAATAAATTAGAAGTACTGGAAGGAAACTTTATACGGAAAATGCTGGGATAGAAATCGTGAAACGATGAAATATACCGGAACACAGAAGAAAATAACAAAAATAATGAACAAAAGGCGATTGATATTTTTTGGACTTGTATACAGAATGCATGACAACAGATTAACCAAACAGACCTTAAAATATCTTTGGAACAAGAAGTCAACAACAACTCGGATTCATGAAGTCAAGAAAGATTTGGAAATAAACAAAACAAGAGAAGAAGCAGCAACAGAGAGAGAGAGAGAGATAGAATTTTAGAAAGAGAGTGTGAAAAATGGAAGGATTCCATGATCGAGAGGGAAAGAAAACAGGCTCAAAATGGTTCGAGGAGAAGAAAATGAGGCATAGTGAGAAGATAGAGGAGTATTGGAGGAATAAAAAGGAACAACAAAGGATGAAGCATTGGAATTGACACGTGGTACCTAGAAGACCCTAACGGAGAAAGAAATAATAATAATAATAATAATAATAATAATAATAATAATAATAATAATAATAATAATAATAATAATAATAATAATAATAACTGAATACCGGAAATAATAATGATCTTTCCTAGAACTAGAGTGGTCGCGACTCCACGTTCGTCGTAATCATCACACTTTGTCTCTCCTCCACCGAGTCTTTACTACATCATCCCCATCTTACCTTTCTTCCCGTTTCCATTACTTCTCAAATGTTCATAACGGAAATCAAGGGCTCAAAAATCATACTTGATCGTTATCCCTCATCATATAACTGCCGCATATAACAACTCATTCTCAGGGTCTGAAGAAAGAGAATGTAACTGTTTACCGGATGACGTCAGAGGAATACCAATCACAGTGATATTTGAGAGAGGGTGAAGAGGTACAACAGGATACCAGTCACTTTGCATGTCTGATCTTTCATTGATCGTGCTAGTACATTATTATCACTAGCTATTATTATTATTATTATTATTATTATTATTATTATTATTATTATTATTGTAAAAATTAAATATCACTGGGGTGGAATTTTATTTCTCTCACGAAATATTTCTATTGTATTTAACTGTGCTTATATTTAGTATTAATTACTTATGGTAAACTTTGATACTATGTACAATAATTAGTTTAGTGTAAGAGAAGGCTTTAATTACGGCAATAAAGATATTTATCTATCTATCTATATATCTATCTACCAACTGGTTTAATAATATATTTTGAAAAACTGAAATCGTTGTATGTACTATGGATTAAAATGAATTAAATAATCTTATTGTAAGAAAACCGGTTACGAACTGAATACCTGTGTGTTGATACGACTGTTTGACTTTAATAATAATAATAATAATAATAATAATAATAATAATAATAATAATAATAATAATAATAATAATAATAATAATAATAATAATTGGAGAGCGCTGTCACTACATTTGAACAATTTTTTTGTAAGAATTACGCCCTTATTTTGTACCCTGGAAAAGGAATGTAAAATCGCAAAATAAACGACCTTACTTTTCTGTGCTCTGACTTAATAAATAAATTAAAGAATTGTCGATTAATATTTATTTTCTGAAAGGGAATCCTTTGGCCAAGCTAAACAGTTCTCTCTTTTTTTTGCTATTGGCTTTACGTTGCACCGACACAGATATGCCTTTTGGCGACGATGGGACAGGAAAGAGCTAGGACTGGGAAGGAAGCGGCCGTAGATTTAATTAAGGTACAGCCTCAGCATTTGCCTGTTGTGAAAATGGGAAACCACGGAAAACCATCCTCAGGGCTGCCGACAGTGGGGTTCGAACCTACTATCTTCCGAATACTGTATACTGACCGCACTTAAGCGACTGCAGCTATCGAGCTCGGTAACAGTTCTTTAATAACTCACTTCTCAGAGTAACTCTCAATATGAGAAATATGTATGTTCACACCTATACATCTGCAATTTAAGTCATATTACTCAAAATTTTCCACTAATATTTTACAAATATGTACTCGCTAACACATCAGTGCACAGAGTCCTGAAATTTTTATCCCATTACATTTCTGTAAAATAAAATACGGTTATACGGCCATTAAGGAAACAAAATAAGAAGGGGGCTCTTTTCTTCGCCTCGTACCAACTAATCCAGGGAGGTGGAGGGGGTGTGGTGGATGGTAGGGATGAAGAAGAGAGAAAAATAATAATAATAATAATTTTGGTGGTTGATGTGCGCTCTTGGTAAAGGCAGAAGCGCCACAATAAATGAAGAGTTATGGGCAGGCTTCGCATATATAGCGAGTCGCAGCTGCTGCGTCAGGGGTGGACAAGCCTCCCCGCATTTCACGGCACGATTGGGATTTGCCATTGGACATAAAGGGATTTATATCCACACAAGATAGACAGGTGAACGAGGGTCAAGTCGCAGCGTTATGTTCACGGTGATTCTGAGAAAGTATATCGCCTTGACAACTTGAAGAAATCTAACAAATCTATAGAGTTGCATGAAAGTTTAAAATGTGATGATGATCATGATGAGTATAATGGCCTAATATCGAGCTCAACGTTTCCACAATGGAAAGTGTACTTTTGTATGTTAAGTTTAAGAAATAAAACAAAACACGTTCAACTATTTTTCCAATTTTTCTAAAATTTGCTTTACGTCGCACCGACACAGATAGTTATTAAGACAACGATGGGAGAAGAAAGGGTTAGGATTGGGAAGAAAGCGATCGTGGCCTTCATTAATGTACAGCCCCAGCATTTCCCTGGTGTGAAAATGGAAAACCATCTTTAGGGCTTGCGGTTCAAGGTAGTTACATGGTTTAGATAAGGCTGTAATCGTCCATCCTTTTAGGTTATGTACTTAATATTCTCCTCCTTCCTGGCACTTTCGCAATTACTTAGCGCCAGCGCCAGTGTGGAATAAAGTACGTTTTACGGCCGTATCCCGTAAGAAGGGATGCGTTACCTATTTTTTCATGGGTGATAGTGTGCTATACTACATGTGAATGAAGACATGTTTTAACACTAACACCAGCATCCGTCCCACGAGCCAAATGAATTCATCAGACGTGGCTAAAATACCGGGCCGGCGGGATTCGAACCCGCAATCCCTGTGACCAAAAACCAGCACGCTAAACACTTATCCATGGAGCCGGATATAATAATAATAATATGGCCTCAGGAGAAGCCTGATGAAGATTTTTAAGAGTTGAAACCAGTGGACGGCGTACGCCTCTGTGAGGACATGTTCCTTCCTGGGTTGAAATCTAATGTTAAAAAAGGCACAAATACCCCGTCCTTGTGTCAAAGGAATTACCTATTGTATGCTAAAATCCGCGACCAGCCCGGGAATTGGAACCAGGACTCCTTGGGCCAAAGGCCAGCCTGCTAACCAGACGCCCTCGGAGCCAAACACTGAAAGGTAGAAGATGACCGACAAGGATTTAGTTGAATGGAAAAGTAACAAGCAGTTTTTAATGGTAGATCATCAACCAAACGCTATGGCTGTATAGCCTTCATGGGCTATTATTCTAGGATTTCTAGACCGGGGCAGTTACCGCATTGTCAGATACCACCTCAGTTGTTCTCACGTAAGCTGAATGGATCTCGAATCAGCCCTCAGAGCCCGGTAATACTCCCTGCCCCAACACTGTGAGAGCGACCTTCACGCCGGACAGAACTTAAAGCCTGCAATATATTGCTTGGAGCTGAACAAGTGCTGAAGGGAGTATGACATGCAACTTGGCATTTTCAGCTACTAAAGTAATGTATCTTGGAGGTAAATAAAATATTAAATGGACGTTTCTCCAGAGATTTGCAGATGAAAACTCTAATCTATATACAGCTTCTCTAAGTTCCGTACTCACCACCGCGAGTAAAATCTTGTATCATGGTTTTTGGCTAAGAAAACCAAGATAACTGTCAATTTTGTTTTCGTCAACAAATTATCTCGGATAATGGGTATTATCTCGCTTTAAAATTTAGTCCTACTCATTGGCTGAATGGTCAACGTTGAGGCCTTCGGTTCAGAGGGTCCCGAGTTCGATAACCGGCCGGGTTGGGGGGTTTACCAAGTCTGATTAATTCTTCTGGCTCGGGGACTGGGTATTTGTGTTTGTCCCAACACTTTATTCTTCAAATTCAGACAACACAACACACTACACCATAGAAACACGCAATAATGATTACATCCCCCCGTTTCATCGGAAAGGACATCCGACCTTAAATTAGAGAGAAATCTACATGTGTGACACAGTTCGGACCCGCGACCGCACAGATGTAGGAAAAGCGGTAGAAGGAAAAGAAGAAGTGATTTAACGTGACACCAAGTTTGAAGGTTTTATGCGGCGCAGAGCTAAGACTGGGAAAGAAGCAGCTTTGTCCTTATATTAAGGTACAACGCCAGCATTTGCCTGGCGTGAAAATGGGAAACCACTGAAAAACAACTTTAGAGCTGCGGACAGTGGGATTCGAACCCACCATCTCCCGAATGCAAGCTCACAGCCACGGGACTTCAACGGCGTGGCCAACTCGCTCTCTATACGTAGTTCATTCCGCGAATACTGAAGTGAGCGTTATCCGAGTCTTCGAAATCTAAGATAACAGTGACGTTAGTGAATACAGAGAGACGAGGTATTTCCAGAGAAGATAAATGAGATAAGAATAAAATACTGACAAGGGGAAACGTCTGAATGAGTAGGACATCTTGAGGTGCGTTTGAGCACCCCTGTACGAGCCGTATGGATATGGATAACCGCGATTCTTGTTCCATTCTTTTTTCCCTGTCTTCTTTTCCAACGCGGTGGAATATGTAAGTAGGTAAAAGTGCTTTAAACTACTTTGCGAAAGAAACCGTCGCTTCCTTCCCCACCTCCCCCCTCTCCTGTAGCCAATGGCTCACAAGATTCATCTTGTGCTCGCCGCGCTTACAATATCACGGAAAATACTAATGAGAGAATGCTTTTAAACACAGACACAAGTAAACTAATGGAGACATTTTAATGTGCTCTAAACACAGCCTGCCTGTACTGGGAGGTTCTACGTTCATTTACGAACTACTGTGCCTATTTTAATCTGCAATTTACTGCTGCAGGAAACACTGGCCACAGATGTATACCTCTTCCATAAGGATTATCATTCGGATTCATTTATTTATTTATTTATTTATTTATTTATTTATTTATTTATTTATTTATTTATTTACTTAAACTGTTTAACATCCAGGGTTAGTTTTTTCCTCGGACTCAGCGAGGGATCCCACCTCTACCGCCTCAAGGGCAGTGACCTGGAGCGTGAGACATTGAGTCGGGGATACAACTAGGGAGAATGACCAGTACCTCGCCTAGGCGGCCTCACCTGCTATGCTGAACAGGGGCCTTGAGGGGGATGGGAAGATTGGAAGGGATAGACAAGGAAGAGGGAAGGAAGCGGCCGTGGACTTAAGTTAGGTACCATCCCGGCATTTGCCTGCAGAGAAGTGGGAATTGAACCCACCTCTACTCGTTTGACCTCCCGAGGCTGAGTGAACCCCATTCCAGCCCTCGTACAAGTGTTCAAATTTCGTGGCGGAGCTGAGAATCGAACCCGGACCTCCGTGGGTGGCAGCTAATCACACTGACCACTACACCACAGAGGCGAACTATTTATTTATTTATTTATTTATATTGTTCATAACATTAATGGTATTATTTATCTTCTAATTTCTTAAGTTCTTTGTCGTATAGTCTGTCTTCAGCACCCATCAACGACGGGTTAGTTTTCGAAAAATTACAACATTATTGCCATCTAGCGGAGATGAGTGACAACTGAAGAGAGAGAACAGCAGGCTGTCAGTATAGTGTTTATGAGACAGTAAGCCAACACTCCCAACTACTTGAATGCAGCTGCAGGACTTTGTGCACGGTACTGTATCAATCAATAAATCAATCATTGATATGCATTTAGGTCTATTGCCCAGGTCGCACGTTTCATGCCTATTGTTTACCTAGTTTTCTTAAATTTCGAAGAACTTAAAATTTATAAAACATTTCCCTTCATAAATTATTCAAATGCCTAATTCCTCTTCTTATAAAGGAATATTTACCCTTATTTTTATAACTGATTTCCAGTTTCATCTTCATATAATAATATGATCCTTCCTAACTTTAAAATCTCCAATCAATATATTCGTCTACTAATGTTAATCCATACCATCCCTCCACTGACAGTTTGGAACATACCGCTTAGTCCATCAGCTCGTCTCTCTACTCCAAAGTCTTCCAACCCAAATTGTGCAACATTTCCGTAACACTACTGGTTGTTGTTTTTTTTTCTTTCGGAAATCACCGAGCACAAATCGTGGTGCCTCGAATCTTTTCTAGTTCTTGTCTCAAGGAAGGTCCCATACACTGGAATCATACTCTAATTAGGGTCTTACCAGAGACTTATACGCCTCTCCTTCACATCCTTCTACCACTCCTAAATACTAGCATAACCATATGAAGATATCTGTAAACTTTATTTACAACCTTGTTAATATGATTAACCCAATGAACACCTTCCCTTACAGCGGAAATCAGACGATTGCTACTATCGTTGAAGTCATATCGCTATATTTTCATAACAAGTGTAGAATACCTTCATAGTAAACCATTCCGACTATAGCCAAATCATTAAAGATTATTATTATCACTCTTCAATGTCAGAAATATCAGAAAAGTTTTTCCGTGGATCCTCATAGACATTTATGCACATAAAGTGACCGTCGAATGAATTGGGAAATTTTCAGAGAACTTGGCAACACTGACTGATTATGAAGATGATGATTATACCTGGTGCGCTGGACATCCTTTCAAGTGAACAGGTATAAACCTAGGTTTGCTTATTATCAGTAGTATACGAACATTTTTATGGTATATTTAAAGCTTTCTGTGCATATGTTGCTTAATAATTTGGATAAGAATTTGTTAGCTGTATGACACATTTGGTTAGATACTCTGAGATCCGGGTCGTTCTATCTACTATAAGGTAAGCGTCGTTCTTTCGGAATACAGTTTTGTTTTCATCCATACCAAACGCCATGGCATAACAGCCCCGACGGGCCTTGGCCTTCCAAGCGACCGTTGCTCATCCCGAAGGCCTGCAGATTATGAGGTGTCGTGTGGTCTGCACAACGAATCCTCTCGGCCGTTATTCTTGGTTTTCTAGACCAGGACCATCTCACCTTTAGATAGTTCCTCAGTTGTAATCACGTAGGCTGAGTGGACCTCGAACTAGGTCTCAGATCTAGGTAAATATTCCTGTCATGGCCAGGAATCGAACCCGGGGCGTCCGTGTAAGTGGCAGGCACTCTACCCCTACACCGCGGGGCCGGCCTTTGCTTTGTGCGTGTTAGATTCGAAATTAATTTTCCCTGTTTTTGGTTTAAATAGCAATTGTTTCCACGAGATTTTCAATACAGAAGTCTTCTTCACATTTCTCCAGTGCTGTACCTATTTACGTTCTTCAGTTCTGACTTAACCCTCAACAGATAATTACATTTCACTGCACGGTTGCAGCAAAATTTTCCGACTCAGTAATTCTCTCTTTCCCTTCGGCAAGACCCAGTGAATTGTCGGTAATAGTATTAACTTCACAATGTGTTGTGAGTCTGCCCTGCTGTGCAGGCGAATAACTTGCGACTTGTATGCTAACGACCAGAGTTCAAGTCTTGATTAAGAGAACATATACGACATCTGATTGGAAGATACGGCCGTGCTTGCCATGTTGTTTAAAGCCGGTACCCAACAACATTAGCATTTAAAGTTGATTCTCTCTAAATGACCTTTCCTTTTTGTGCTGTGTTTTCTTGCCTCTTCTTCTCCCTCTCTGTTACCCCTGTGTCTGCACCCCCTGCCACCCCCTGTGCGTACCGAGGTAACACTACACTACAATTTGGTATTGTCTAGTTGGCGCCTTCAGACTCGCACAAAGAGTACTCTATCACACCATCCGAACATTGGGTTACAAAAAGAGAAAAAAGTCTCGCTAATTAGTCAGTGTTCCCAGTTCTAAATGAGATTCTGACTCAGGCCCTAGCCACCCCGCTGAGAAGACACCATTAGAAACTTCCTCTCCCTCTGTAAGGCCATCAGGTATGAATTCGTCTTACCAGAAAGTCGTAACTTAGGTGGCGTATTTATTTTAATTAATCATCGATCACAAATTAAACTAGATTGCTGTCAAATATTATAGAAATGTAATAGAACGGCGGTAATATTTTCACTTTATTAATACTGATTTTTTTTTTTTTTTTTCGTGTGGCTATTTCTAGCCGAGTGCAGCCCTTGTAAGGCAGACCCTCCGATGAGGGTGGGTGGCATCTGCCATGTGTAGGTAACTGCGTGTTGTTGTGGTGGAGGATAGTGTTATGTGTGGTGTGTGAGTTGCAGGGATGTTGGGGACAGCACAAACACCCAGCCCCCGGGCCACTGGAATTAACCAATTAAGGTTAAAATCCCCGACCCGACCGGGAATCGAACCCGGGACCCTCTGGACCGAAGACCAGTACGCTGACCATTCAGCCAACGAGTCGGACATTAATACTGATAATAGCCATAATAATAATTTATCATTTATCTCTTGGAAAGAATTGTTAGTTAAATCAGAAACAGGTACAATTAATTCCGAAACGATATAGGCCTACTTCAAAAGCGTACCGATCCTGAAGCCGACTCGCTTATCAGGTCTACAGTGTTGCACAGTTCTGTCCAGTCTCGCTGTTCGCTCTCAATGGCTAAATAGTTAGACGAAAAGTTGACAACGCTGTCTCGAGTTGAGGAAATCCTGGCACGCTGCGGGCAAGGAATGTAAACACAGCCGGCTAGCTAGGCTTCAAAAGCGTGCTGGTCGCTATTAAATCCAAGTCCGTATCCATCCAAGCAAAATTAAACCATCATTGCTCGGTGGTCAGAGCGCAGTGTCTGTATGCGGGGAAAACCATGATGAAAGTAACGAACCTAGTCTTTGAAAAAAAAAAAAAAAGAAGAGAAAGGAGATTCCTTAGGTAAATCTTAGGTCCAAAGAGGTCACTAGATTCACAACTCATGTTGCAATTGAGATTGAATCGAGAATGTTATTAACAAGTTGAGAAGATAATAATTACAATGAGGAATAGAAGACTATCATTTTATGGGCACATTAAGAGGATGAATCCAAAGAGACTGGCACACAGGATGCTTAGTCTACATGAAAAGTGGAAGGCACAACTTTTATGACTCAATGAGGTTCACAAGATCTTGGAAGAAGTGGTGATCCAGGAGAAAAGAACAACCTTTAGGAAGAAAATTGCGGGAATGAGAGAAACTCGTCAAGTCACGGAACATCTCGGTTGAAGAGCGACAAGGGAGAAGTCAAAGATAAGAACATCTGGAAGGAGAGCAAAGAAAAAGAACAAAGTTTGATAGATAGAAGATCTAGTGGATTGTGTAAACGTGGTCCAGAGATGACCTTAATAAATAAATAAATAAATAAATAAATAAATAAATAAATAAATAAATAAAATAAATAAATAAATAAATAAGTTAATTAATAACTAAATAATACACAGTATCACCTGCCTGTTGTGAAAGATGACAAAGAGAAGTAATCCCTACGGGATTTTTTCCGTAGCGGGTGGGGTGTAGCGAGGAGAAAGCTATGACTCTCCGTGTCTTACGATCTTCAGGTCTCCTAGGGCATGACTAAACCAGCGTAAGCGAGATTCGATCACCTTCACACGAATGGATTTCACTTTAGAGCTTCCTGAAATATACTCATCTTTTATCTTATCAGTGTCCAACTCCATGGCCAAATGGTTAGAATGCTGGCCTTTGTTCCAAGAGGTCGCGGGTTCGATACTCGACCGGTTCAATGGATTTTAATCTTCGATGGTTAATTCCTCTGGTTTGAGGCCTGGGTGTTTCTACACATCCACCAGTCATTCCGCAGGGTTAGGAATATAATAAATTAAGTCCCCATCTAGCGGCGAGGATAGGAATTGTGCAGGCTGCCGAAACTTGTCTCACTCCTCAGGGGTAATGATTAATAACTGACAGACGAAGTGAAATGATATCGGAGAGTGTTGCTGGAATCACACGGAAAAACGGAGTACCCGGAGAAAAACCTCTCCCACCTCCGCTTTGTCCAGCACAAATCTAACATGGAGTGACCGGGATTTGAACTGCGGAACCCAGCGGTGGGAGGCCGGCGTGCTTCCACCTGAGTCACTGAGGCTCTCTTCATACCGTCTTAAATATTAGAATTCAAGTTATATAGGGCCTCGTCACTACAGACGACTCAAAGTTCGACAGGCCTTAACCCGATAAAACCTGCACCAGGCCTCTCCAGAGGACACACGCTATTATTATTATTATTATTATTATTATTATTATTATTATTATTATTATTATTATTATTATCTTATAGGTTCTTGTTACACTATAGCGTCCGATCTTCAGATATTTTACTTTAATTTTCTAATACAGTTCCCAAAAACATGAAAGGGTTTTCCTTGTGCATTATTCCTTAATTTTAAAATAATCACTTGTGTGTTGGCGACACTTGCCACGGAGTCTGCTCTGGACGTTTAGACAATTGAGCTGCAGGTTTCCCAGGAGGCCTGTGTTGTTCCTTGAGATAATGCCTGAGAGAGCTGCTTTGTGCTAAGACTGTGTAAGGTAAATACCTCGACGTCGTGGCTTAGTCCCCATAAATTGAGTTCTTGTAAACTTTGTACAGGAGGAGGAGGGGTCAACTTAATTACTGACCCGTGGTTGTAATTTACCAACAGTAAAGTCTCTTATTGGTCTGAACGGGTTTCTTTTCCCTATAAAACGTTCTGTGTTGTGGGGAGGGTTGTGATTACAAGGTGACGTCTTGTCCAGAGCTCAGCGGGATATTAGTTCGCAGACTGATTGACCTGACCTGCAGCAAATCTGTAGAAAAGCGACGTATTCTCAGTTCTAATGCTATGTTTATCGGTTATAGTACGTATGACATTATACATCACTAGTATACAATACAAATTCTTGATCGTATCTAGCCACAGGGACTACTGCTCTTTATTACTGCCTATTACGAATTGGGGCTAAATATGAACGCCAAAAGACTGAACTTTTACACCAGACGGTTACTGGAACTTATGTGCAAGCACGTAATGTAACAGTCATCTGGCAGCCACTTCAGATTACTGCATGTTTCCCATATTTTGGAAGCCATCTCTGTGAAAAAGCTAATCTTAAATGAGCTGGGGCAGCTTTTGGGCGATAGTGTCAAAGAGTCTTCAATAATTATGACATCAGTTGCTCTACGAGGTTACTTGCATACAATCTGATGTAGTACCAACCCTCTTACATGGATGCGAGACGTGTGGACAATATACAAGCGCCATATAAAAATACTTCAAAAATCCACCAAAGATATTTCAGAAGTATCATTAGCCGGGCTGAGTGGCTCAGACGGTTAAGGCGCTGGCCTTCTGACCTCAACTTGGCAGGTTCGATCCTGGCTCGGTCCGGTGGTATTTAAAGGTCCTCGAATACGTCAGCCTCGTGTCGGTAGATTTACTGGCACGTAAAAGAACTCCTGCGGGACTAAATTCCGGCACCTCGGCGTCTTCGAAAACTGTAAAAGAGTAGTTAGTGGGACGTAAAACAAATAACATTATTATTATTGAAGTATCATTAATTTTTATTTTTTTACAAGTTGCTGTACGTCGCACCGACAAAGATAGGTCTTATGGCGACGATAGGACAGGAAGGAAACGGCCGTGGGCTTAATTAAGGTACAGCCCCAGCATTTGCCTGGTGTGAAAATGGGAAGCCACGGTAAACCATCTTCAGGGCTGCCGACAGTGGGATTCGAACGCACTATCTCCCGAATACTGAATATTGGCCAGACTTAAGTGACTGCAGCTATCGATCCCTGTATCATGAAAATCACCTGACAGGATAAACGCACGAATTTCAGCGTTCTGGAGGAAGCTGTAAGTATGAGCATAGAGGCGATCCAAGCCCGACATCAACTGTGGTGGGTAGGACACATAATTTTAATGCCCAGTCAATCACTACATCCCAGAACGAGTACTCTACTCAGAATATTAAGTAAGGTTGAGCACCGTATTAGAGGCCAGATAAAGAGATATAAAGACTGCATCAAAGCCACCCTGCAGGAATGTAACATTGATACTGACTATGAGAAGTGCGCGCTCTGGAACGTTCGGTCTAGAGAAACACTGTTTTTGAAGAACAGATACGTCGTATCGTAAGGGAACAGTGCACTTGGAGAAAACATAGGGATGTCGTGAGAAGAAATGGCCATCTGAAGACACCTCAGTAGGAAGACTCATTCGCGAGTGACTACCGATGATGATGATGATGATGATGATGATGATTACTGCCCTTCTTCCTTTGATGATCTCGGGCATAGATGAATCCGGTCTTTTTTATTTTTGAGAGGTCCCGATAATCTGCATGTTGAAGGGTGTTCTCTGCTTTATATTTCAACCGAAACAGTTCCTTGGGCCTAGATTTTACGGTATGTCGATTTTCATCCCGATTTTTAGACATCCTTCTTGAAACGCTTCAGCTTGAACGTACATTTTGTATCAGCACTTAAAGTACACTCAAGTCTGCAGTGACCTACGCTCTGTTTCAGGATACATTTTTATGGGCCTAGATTTTACGGTATGTCGATTTTCATCCCAATTTTTAGACATCCTTCTTGAAACGCTTCAGCTTGAACGTACATTTTGTATCAGCACTTAAAGTACACTCAAGTCTGCAGTGACCTACGCTCTGTTTCAGGATACATTTTTATCCCAAACTTTCTTTTTCCATCACGCATTTAATCGTAGTGGATCTTCTTTCGCAGATGACTATTTTCCATTCGGACCAAGTGTCCTGCACATTGCAGTTCATTCTTCCAGAGAATAGCCTCTGTACCTGTGGAGTTTGCTCGCCGCAATGCATCTGTATTGCTTACGTAACCACTCCATGTGATGTGAAGAAACATATGAAAAGAAACGAGTTACAGACCTTCCAACTTTGTACGAGAAGTATTGGTAACAGCCTTATCTGGTACATCCCATGTCCAGCCACTGTCGCCATGTTGGTGTACTACAGGGGTACTGCATTCTAATGCGAGAAGTGCTCAAAATGTCCACCATGCACCTGAATAGACGCCTCATCACGCCACCTCATAGTTTGTTGGATATTTTTGAACATTTAAAGCATTGGCTGGCCTCGTTGAAGTTGAACACATTTCTTCTTCCCGCAGATGGAGGTTGAGGGAGGCTTTACCCAGTTTTACGGTCAGATGCCCTCCCCGACTCCAACACTGTGTAGGGATATATCCACTAGTGTGTTGTTAGTGCGGTCTGTTGATACAGATGAAGAGACGTTATATTAAGAAGAACATAGATGCACAGACTCGTGCCAGAGGAGTTACCATACCCAGTTAAAACCTCCAAACCGGCCGGAAAACAAGACCGGGGCCCTCTGAACCAAAGACCACTATGTTGACCATTTAGGCAAAGATCCGGACATTGATGTATATTATATTGCATATGTTTATTTCAGCATTTCGATGGCCTAGAATGAAAACCTCGTATCTCACAAAGTTCTTCCTATCCATTACTTCCCTTAAGAGTGGTTACGCCTCCCAGCCACACATGAATACGCAGTCCATCAGAACAATGTTCGTTGTGTTCTTTATTCCTATGCCGACGTGTGAAGGAAAATGAACCTTACCGTACCGTACTATAGGAAAGTATGTTTGCGTGACGTATTTACTAACTCCTAGAGTATAATTTTTATAAGGTTCATTTTCCTTTACGCATCAGCATAGGAAAATAAACCCAATGAACATTGCTCTGATGGACTGCATATTCATGTGTGGCTGGGAGGCGTGACCAGTCTTAAGGGAAATAATGGATGGGAAGAACTTTTTGAGATACGAGGTATTCAATCTAGGCCATCGATTTATGGGCTTCGTTATTCCTTGAAATTATGAAAATAAATTTCTGTTATGTGCTATTCTCGTGGAAAGTCAACTCTGTAGACCAGGCTCCGTTTCACATAATGAGAGTAAAAATGATCCCCTGTTAAACATTCATTCCTCATGCAATTTTCAAAAAAAAAAAAAAAAAAAAAAAAAAGAAGAAAGAAAAAAAGGGCATTTAATTTTTTATAATGTGCCAGTGTAAATACTGATGTAATTAACAAGATAACCCCAATTAACCAATTTACAATGATTAGCTGTAATCATATCTGTTTATTAAAAGTAATTGAAGTTAGATTAATTAAAAACACCTTAGCTGCGAAAAACAATACATTAAGTGATAGGCATTTGTAATTACGTGATGGACTCTCTGTCACTTCCGCTTAATGCATACCGTGGCAAGGGGCTTTGGATTCACTTCCACGTTTAAACAATGGGACCAGGAAATAGCCGATGAAGTAGTGGGGTGTATACTAGAAAGATAGCTCAAATTGGAGCGTGGACTGTAATAACGTTTTATATGTTGTCCTGCGACTGTAACCAACACTCGGGCACTTGCTGTTCTAATAAGTTGGCTACCGTGCAACAATATTTAAGGTTAATGAAAATCGAACAGAGGACTGTGATGTTATCGAAACCGACTTTCAACCTATTAGGTCGTGTTACGTACATTTAGTACGCATTGAAGAGATATTAAGTACAGAACAAAAATGGCCAACCAGACACCAGTGGGATCCGAACCCACAACCTCCCGATTTCGATTACAATGCGGTCGTGAAAATTCAATATTCATTGACTGTGATGTTGTTACCCTTCGCACAAAAGCATGCAAATCGGGGTAGAAAGCGAAACAAAGAAAAAAGAATACACGGTTGAGTTGAAACGGAAATATTCCGAAAAAAACTCAGAGGTGAAGCTTGAGAACAACTCAGTTCTAGGAACGTTTTGAAACCTATTATGTTGGTAGTACAGTCTGTTGAAGTAGATGGAGAGAACAACGCTGTGTGTAAAACATTTTCTTGTTTTCATTATTGAACTCCCTGGGTAATATACCTAGTAATAACAAGACAAATAATTAATCTGGGGTTACTTATGCAATAAAGACAGAGAGCAGTACTTTTAAAAAGAATATAACTATCACTTTGTTACTTACGTAACAACGTCGTATACTTCGGCACGGACAGCGTTGCTCTGTGGGGTATTGTTGCAATTTTGCCTCAGATTATCTTTCATAGGGAGAAAATTTAAAGAACGAAATAATCCTAAGCAATATCGACGTATATCTCATTTGATTACTCGTGGAAAAATAATATTTCGTCATAAAATTTGCCCTTTCGTCTCTCTAGAAACATAATCAAATGTAATATACAACGTTAACACGGTTCAGGCTTCAGTTGTCGAGCACATTGCAGTATAGGGTTTCGGCTATTGTACAGGAAGCCTTGCAGCGTAATATGTCCTAAGAATGCCTCTCACAAGAGTAGACGAAACGTTAACATTTCTGAAATTTCTTGTAAAGAACTGAAATGTAATTTAATAACAATAATGTAGAAAAACATATTTATTACAAACATTAAAAAACGCCCCAAAATATTTAACGACAGGTATTGGTCGAATGCAGAAAGTAAAGAAATTTAAGTTGGTGGGATTAATAATTCAAGAAAATGCTCTACAAAGATCTGCTGTAGAATAAACCTTACACAAGATGGAATGAGCGATGACATCACTAAGAAATTTTGCTTATCTAAAAATATTAAAATAAGGCACTACAAGGTGAAACACGAATGTCTTTAAGTAAGTGAATGTATAGTTTTGAACTATAGTTTAAAAGACTGGAAGAAATAGAAAGAAGCATCATGAGAAAAATCTTACCTCCAATGGAAACAACAGAACAATGGAAATTAAGAAATATAGGAAATATATGGAATTAGAACACAGTAAATAATAAGAGAAACAAAAAATGGTCATTGCTATTTTTTGATATATCTATAGAATGGATGATAACAGACTGACAAAACAGATATTCAAGTATCTTTGGGAGAAGTCAACAAGTTGGTTACAAGAGGTGAAAAAAATAGAAAGAAATCTGAAAATAGAAGAGGAAACTCTGGAATGGAAGTTTAAAAAAAATAAGGTTTTAAGAATGGAAGGATTCCAAGGAAGTATTAAAAGGAAACCCCTCCAAAGTGGTGTGAGGAGAGAAGAATACAGCATAGTGCAATGATGAATGAATAGTGGAGAGAACGGAAGAGAAAACAACAAGCAAAGAGAAGCAGGTTTCATCGTAAATAATAATAATAATAATAATAATTGGCTGAGTGGTCAGAGACGAGGCTTTTGGATCAAAAGATCCCGTGTTCGATTCCCGGCCGGGTCGATGATCACGCACTTGTTGTGCTCTGAATGTCACTACTCAGCACCACCAATAACGCAGCAACTTCCAAACAGCCACAGTCATAAATGTGCCGAGAGACAGATGCAGAAATACTACAGTCATCAAGATGTGGTAACACATAACATTATACTGAATGTTGTTTTCAATGAACATCTTATACATATAACACACTTGTCATCATTATTCTCCTATAATTAGTATTTACTCATGCTTATATAACTTCTAACAGCCGTGGCGTCTTCAAATAAACTAAAACAACTTGCCAACAAGCAGTGATAAAAGAGTGGGGTGCAAAGAGTCATTGTCGGTCAGTGTTAGCAAGAAATTGCATGCTTCAAATGCAAGAGAAATACTCTGTTTTAGAACAAGTATTCGCCAGTATTTCTAAATAGCAACCAGTTCACCATATCTTGCAAGCAAATAGAGGAACTTGGCTTTATCCACCTTGGGAGCACAGTGACAAAGACTGGTGGCGAAGAGGAAGATGTAAAGGCTCGAATCTGGAATGCAAATAGGATATTCGTTTTACTATACCCTACTTGCAAAAATGGTAACACCTCTCACGAAAATTCAAGATCCAACTTTTCAGTTCCAGTGTGAAGTCCTTTATCCTTTACGGCTGTGAATTATGGGTAGTCATTAAATAAATAATCGCAGTCTACGGCGTATCATCAATATAATATGGCCAGAAGTGATCGCAAACGAAAACTTGTGGAAGGAAACCAACCAGAAATCCATTGATGTAGAAATAAGGAAACTAAAGTGGGGATGGATAGAACACACATTAAGAAGATAGGAAGGAGCAGTTGGAAAGTCGGTCTTGGAGTGGAACCCAATAGGAAAGAGGAAGCGTGGAAGACCTAGGGACAGTCTAGGCGAACGGTGAGGGAGGAACTGATTTGAATTGTGAAGTAAAGGACTTGGCTGCAGAACGCACCGAATGGAGTAATTTCCTGCAATCCCTTTACTTCACGAGGATAAATAATAATTAGATTATATTGTTTATGTTTCTGTCCTTCACGATAAAAATGGTATGTGTATTATGTTCGATAGCAAATTATATTGGAGTACTTACAGTATATATTTCTGTTTCCAAACTTTATGACAAGTTGATACAATCATAATGTGTTCATGTTGAAAAGATTCACTTTGACAACAGTAATAAATAAATATGCCCAGCAGGAGGTACGTTACTAGTGTTACTGCTATCGATACATAGCAATTCAATTATCGAGATGGATTGGCCAGTTCAATTCCTCAGCTCACGGCAGGGTGCCCTCCCATGGGAGCTACCTCACAATCCAGCCCCCGTTAATGGTATTCTCAATTCGATATGGACCTCTGGAATTGTTATTGATGATGTAGGAGATGACAGGTTATCATCAAAGTGCCTCGTCTGAGGCTGCTAAATCAGATGGTAGGGTGTTCGTATCACGTAAAAGACTCCTTCTCAACAGATTTACCGGCTGTCAGCTTAAAGAACTCCTTTCTCGGACAATATTTCGGTTCTACGATGTCTCTTTACAACGACTGTAATAACCTGAGTTAAATTAAGCGCCCAGCAGTACTTTGAGTAGCCCACGACACTTTCAGATGCTACTTATCTTAGCCAGGATCGAACCGATATCTTGAGAAGAGAATGGCAGTTACTAACCGAATACGTCGCTGAGGTTGGCCAGAGGAGAACAAAAAGATGAAGATGAAGAAGACTAGAATGTTGAAAAGGAGGAATACGAAGAAGGAGAAGAAGAAGAAGAAGAAAAGGAGAAGACAATGGGGAGGAGGAACTGAGGAGGAATAATAAAAAGAGTACAGTAGAAACGGAAGAAGAAAGATAAGAGTAAGAGGAGGAAGAAGGGAAATATGGAAAAGAAGGGGAGGAGGAGTAGGAGAATATGAGGACGAGGAAGAGGAAGAAGAAAACTGATTATAAAGAGGAAGAAGAGTAGGAACGAGAATAGAAAAAGAATAAGGAAAAAGGGGACGAGACCGAAGATGAAGAAGTAATAGGAAGAAAAGGTGAAACGTAAAGAAGAGCAGGAAAAAAGAAGATAGGGAGAATAATAATAATAATAATAATAATAATAATAATAATAATAATAATAATAATAATAATAATAATAATAATAATAATAATGAAATTTGTTTTACGTTCCATTAACTACACTTACGGTTTTTCGGAGAGGACGAGGTGTCGGAATATAGTCCCGCAGGAGTTCTCTTACGTGCCAGTAAATATACCGACATGAGGCTGACGTATTTGAGCTAGGATCGAACCTGCCAAGTAGGGGTCACAAGGCCAGCGCCTCAACCGTCTGAACCACTCATAGGGAGGAGAAGGAAGAATAAGAAGAGGAAGAAGAAGTGGAGGATGAAGAATAAGAAAAGGAGGATGAATGAGAAGGAAGAAGAGGAAGGAGGGTGAAGAGGAACAGAGACAAGAAGAAAGAAGAATAGGAAGGGGAAGAAAAATGAAAAAGAGTGGGAGGAAGATGAAAGAGAAGGAGGAATAAGTAGATCAGTACGAACAAGAAGAGGTTGGGGAATAAAGAAAGAGAAGTAGAAGAAGGAGAAGAAGAAGAAGAAGGTTTGACAAAGAAGTGGCGGTACGTAGACCTAAATCACAAATTGTAATAATAATAAATAATAATAATAATAATATAGACCCAGGTAGAGAAGATTACCGAATTTTCTTTTATGGGCATGTGACACGAGTGAACCCAACAAGACTCACCAACCGCATCATTACCTTCTTTCAACAGAAGTAAACCAAAGACCTCTGTTCATTGAGGTGGATAGAGACCTAGAAGAATTGGGAATCACACATAATGACATCCAGGAGCGTGTCCTTCTTAAGAAGAAACTGCAAGTGTTCCAGGGTTTCCGAGACAAGCCAAAATTAAAAAGGACGCAGGAGAGGAAAGAACGACACCAAGAATGCAGGAGAAAGTACTGGGCTGACATCAAAGTCAGAAGAAGCCAGTTGAAAGGACTTGGTACGAAGTTGGCCTATACGACAATAATAATTATTAATGAATTATTATAATTATAATAATTATTATTAAACTTAGACTAGGAAACGTAGCCAGTGTTATCAATTCTGGGTAATAATACCTCAGCTTGTGGTGTTTATGTGCGACGGAGGATTGAGGAATTTTTTGGAAGGATATTAGATGTTTATAATATCCTGGATTTCAAGAAGGTGGTGCGAAGTTGTAAGGCAAAGGATTAAAAGAAGGCCAGAAGAGAAATGTACGCACAGTATACTTAGATTACTATTAAAAGAAATAGCCAGAGAAAAATGGTCTGTAGAAGATACACATGACTAATGAGTGGGTAGTTGTGGTGGCTGGAGTGCTATGAGCATGTGGTCCGTACCTTCGAGACTGATGGACACCGCGAAATAATCGCTCCCTTCTTAGCTCAAGTATAGACTACAGACAGAAACACTCCGACTCCGAATCGATCCCGTGGCCTGCGTGTCACTTAGCTCACTGTTGCTCCCAGGAGCTCTGGTTTCCTTCCTGCTTCTTGCATCCCGCTGAGTCTACATTCAAACCTCATTTCCTGGCGAGGGTGGGAGGTGGGGGAAGTCATAATTAGCTAGCACAAGGAAGCTGCAATCGGAGAATATATCCTAAACTTGGCGAAGTAAGTACATAGCCACGTACACAAACTTGGCGGGCCAATCAGGGGGAATAACGAACAAGACATCCATACAAGAGGAACACACACCGTTATATTAGCGAGAGAGAGAGAGAACACATTTAATACATGATAACAGTTAGATTACAAGGTGAGGGCTTCCAGATAACGAAATTCAATAATCTGCCAGTGGCCTGTAGCAGCAATTGCTGCTTGTAGATCAACTGCAGCAGCAGAAACAACAAAATTATGAAAAATGTACCTAGAATTCGAAAGGGTATCGTAAAGTTCTAATTATCACCCGGAAGTTGTTATGGTATATTGATGAAATTTAAATAATGTTACAAAGTAGGGATCCCATATTACGATAAAAGTAAAGTTAATCAAGTTCCTAAATTGTGCCGTAATTTGCGGGACTAAAAGGCCCGGAAATGCTTCAAATTCTGAGTATTGGATAGCTCAATCAAACTAAACAAACAAATTTCGATAAATCATTGCCAGTCTAAATGCAGTTCCAGAAAAACAACCTAAAACCACTTGTTTCTTTACTCGCCTTTTAAAAATTAAAATCCTAGCCAAATTAACTTGGTTACATAATTATTTCTGTAGTGTGTTCCTTGGTTCAATACTCTCAGGCATTTATTTCATTTTCTGAAAATGTCCACTCCGAATGTAGTTACAAGGGCTTAAGTGAAACTCCGCAGTGACTCACATTAACTCTCGTAGTGGTGCTCAAGTGAAAGAATGCACTGACTCACATTAGCGCTCGTAGTACGTTCAAGTGAAAGAATGCACTGACTCACATTAGCGCTCGTAGTGGTGCTCAAGTGAAAGAATGCACTGACTCACATTAGCGCTCGTAGTGGTGCTCAAGTGAAAGAATGCAATGACTCACATTAGCGCTCGTAGTACGTTCAAGTGAAAGAATGCACTGACTCACATTAGCGCTCGTAGTGGTGTTCAAGTGAAATAATGCACTGACTCACATTAGCGCTCGTAGTACTGTTCAAGTGAAAGAATGCACTGACTCACATTAGCGCTCGTAGTGGTCTTCAAGTGAAGGAATGCACTGACTCACATTAGCGCTCGTAGTGGTGCTCAAGTGAAAGAATGCACTGACTCACATTAGCGCTCGTAGTGGTGCTCAAGTTAAAGAATGCACTGACTCACATTAGCGCTCGTAGTGGTGTTCAAGTGAAAGAATACACTGACTCACATTAGCGCTCGTAGTTGTGCTCAAGTGAAAGAATGCACTGACTCACATTAGCGCTCGTAGTGGTGCTCAAGTTAAAGAATGCACTGTCTCACATTAGCGCTCGTAGTGGTGTTCAAGTTAAAGAATTAACTGACTCACATTAGCGCTCGTAGTGGTGCTCAAGTGAAAGAATGCACTGACTCACATTAGCGCTCGTAGTGGTGCTCAAGTTAAAGAATGCACTGTCTCACATTAGCGCTCGTAGTGGTGTTCAAGTTAAAGAATACACTGACTCACATTAGCGCTCGTAGTGGTGCTCAAGTGAAAGAATGCACTGACTCACATTAGCGCTCGTAGTGGTGCTCAAGTTAAAGAATGCACTGTCTCACATTAGCGCTCGTAGTGGTGTTCAAGTTAAAGAATTAACTGACTCACATTAGCGCTCGTAGTGATGCTCAAGTGAAAGAATGCATAGGCTTTCATTACCGCTCGCAGTTGTAGAAAAAGGCAAACTGCTGATCTAATCGACCGGATAACGATAGTTAAAATTGGACTGTAATTTTTAGGGATAAATAATATATTCTTACAGTTTTATTTTATTTACCTAAAATTCGTAGCTCATGTCTTTGGGATGTTTTCAACATTGAGTTGCTTGCCTGAAGGGATAGAACTGTGAATTTTTATTAGTGTTATCATTGGTCCTTGAGTGCATGATGCTTAGAAAATGAGGTGATTGTGCCTTTACTTTCTTTTACAGTTTGAGCCAGATGTGACTGAACTGTAAGATGGAGAAGATTTAGGCTCGCAGCGTGATCAAGTTCCCGGGCAATTCATTATGATATGATAGCAGTTCCTAGAAATGATTGCCCATTGTGAGGTGCAGAAGGAATTTTCAAACTGGTCAAATGTCCCTCACAGACGAGCCAAGACCTGGAATACCAGCATTGACGGGCGATGCGGCTACAGTGAAGAAAGTGGAGTGTTTAATCTTGGAAGACAGACGATCAGCCATCCAAATGATCATGAACGAAAATCGTCTCAGCTATAGTAGTGTGTGAAATTTATGCATGAAAACTGCACATGTCTAAGATGTCTGTACGGTGGTTTCCACGTTAGCTAACCTCTTTCCAGTAAGACCTTTCACGACAGCTGTTGGCGCTGTTGGAACAGGATGAAGAGGACTTTCTCGATCTTCTGGTAACCATGGATGAATGTTGGATCTATCAATAAGATCCAAAGACCAAAACCATGAGCAAGGAGTGGAAGCATGCCGATTTCCCTCTCCACATAAAAAGGCAAAGGGGAAGTCATGCTCTCAGTTTTTTGGGATTGTCGTGGAGTCATCCAAACAGATTACCTGCATCAATCTTCTGGATAAGTTGCAAAATGCTCTGATTCAGAACAGCCGAGGTGTATTCTCCAGAGGCGGTCGTCTCCTGGGTGGCAATACACCAGCTCACTCCCCTCAATTGACATCCACCTTATTCTCCCGGTCTTGCACAAAGTGACCTTTTCTTATCCACAGCAATGAAGTAATCGTCACTAGGTCGCCGATTTGACAACACAGATGACGCCGCTCGTGAAACAGAAGAGTAGTTTAAGGCGAGATCTGCAGACTTCTACAATAATGGTATTGGGAAGGTCAAGAAACGCAGAAAAAAATGTGTAAATCTAAATGGTGACTACGTAGAGAAGAGTTAACACCAACAAATTAAAACAAACTTGCTGAAAATTTTATTTAAAGGGGATAATTAAAACTTTAATAGCGTATCGTATAAGTTGCATCATCCACTACGAAGTGAAATGCCCAATGAGGAATTCTCTTTGAACGGTTTTGAGAAGTCACACACAGTTGTTTCCTCAAAAGTCACGGCATACCTTTAGTGTTGAATAGTTTGTATTAGGTTCATTTGGGTAATTGACTCATCCATATACAGTGGATGGAAATCAGAGACTGTTAAATGACCTGTTATAGCTGCTGAATAGTCTAATGAATGTAGCTTTGTTATCATTACCAGAAAGATTTACAAATTCTCACACCCAAAGAAATATCTTCGTAGTTTTAAACAATTATTTATTTAATTATGCCATGATATTAATCATCTTGCCGGCCCCGTGGTGTAGGGGTAGCGTGCCTGCCTCTCGCCCGGAGGCCCCGGGTTCGATTTCCGGCCAGGTCAGGGATTTTTCTCTCGACCTGAGGACTGGTTCGAGGTCCACTCAGCCTACGTGAATACAATTGAGGAGCTATCAGACGGTGTGATGGCGGACCCGGTCTCGAAAGCCCAGAATAACGACCGAGAGGATTCGTCGTGCCAACCACACGACCTCCCGTAATCTGGAGACCTTCGGGCTGAGCAGCGGTTGCTGGGCAGGCCAAGGCCCTTTCAGCGGCGTTAAGTGCCGTGGGGTTTTATTAATCAGCTTGCCAGTATGGACTCATTGTCACAATTTAAAATCTTAGTAGTGGAATGTCCTGGTGTTACCATACGGTAACGACTTTTCCCGAGGATGTGAACAAGGGAATAACATAGGAAGTGTCATGTCGCCAAATAACATTACCACAAGGAAGAAAATCTACCCACTTAATAAGAAACTTCAAGCGTTCCAGGGTTTCCGAGAGAAGCCAAAATTAAGAACAGGAAAGGCAAGGATACGGGAGAGGAAAGAATGACACGGAGAACGCATGTGGAAGTATTGGGAAGACGTCAAAACCAGAAGTTGAAATGATGTGGTCCAAAGTTGCCCGATACGACATGAATTACTGAATACTGTATTTGAGAAAAACATATTTCAGATCATTAAAGGTTAAAATGAAATGGCTACATATCTCATTCATTGCTTCTACATTGTATGAATAACCCTTGTCCACCGGGCGAGTTGGCCGCGCGGTTAGGGGCGCGCAGCTGTGAGCTTGCATCCGGGAGTAGTGGGTTCGAACCCCCCTGTCGGCAGCCCTGCAGATGGTTTTCCGTGTTTTCCCATTTTCACACCAAGCAAATGCTCGGGCTGTACCGTAATTAAGGTCACGGCCACTTCCTTCCCACTCCTAGGCCTTTCCTATCTTATCGTCGCCATAAGACCTATCTGTGACGGTGCTACGTAAAGCAAATAGAAAAAAAAATAACCCTTGTCCCGTTTCTCTACGGGGTCGGGTATGAAGTGAGATGAAACTTCTTAGTGAGTTTTATGGCCGGATGCCCATCCTGACGTCAAACTCATCACTGAAGTTACGGACCATGGATTTTGCACCTAATTGAAGCTTATTCTTTTTTGCTGTTGTTTATTTTGTGTCGCACCGACAAAGACAGATCTTATGAGAACGATGGGATAGGAAAGTCACCGTAGCCTTAATTCAGATACAGCCCCAATACTTGCTTTTTATGAACATGAGAAGCTACGGAAAGTCACCTTTAGAACTTTCGACAGTATGGTTTGAACCCACCATCTTCCGAACAAAGCTCACAGCTACTTGACCCTCGGTCTCAAGCTTCTTACTCAAGAGAAAACTCTCCCATTGCAGCTGTGCATCTAAGTAATATAATGGTTTACGTTGTATTAAGGTTCGACTGGGGGTGCGATGTATCGATTTTTAAATCGAGGAAATTAAAGAATACTGGAAGTCCCATAACAATTACGTCTAATGGAAGACACTGATGTCTTAGGGGATAGGTCTTTGCGCCATTAGCTGTATCCTTCCTTCCGTCGTCTTTCTCTATCTCCCTTGTTTCTTGCCTGGTTGTTGTATGGAGGGTAGCTTCATCTCTCCCCGTCCCTCCCTCTCCTGATTGTTCTGATGAGGCTAGTTGGAGATCCAGGTAATGGGGCGTACACAACGAGGGGGCATTGCGGCTTAGATACTAGCCACAACTGTGCAGGTGGGCTGTTTACCACCGAACGTCTTCTAGACCAGTAAGTCAAGAAGAGCACTGTCATCTGGTTGGTAGAATTTGAGTACATTATTAACACTTTTGAGCCTCCATGGCTCAGGTGGTAGTGCGTCGGGCTCTCACCACTGAGCGCCGTGGTTCAAATCCCGGACAAATCATATGAGATTTGTGCTGGACAAAGCGGACAGATTTTTCTCTGGGTACTCCGATTTTCCCTGTCATATTTTATTCCAGCAACCCTCTCCAGTATCACTTCATTTCATCTGTCAGTCATTAATCATTGCCCCAGAGGAGTGGGGCAGACTTCGGCAGCCGGCACAATTATTATTCTTACCTCAAGATGAGGGCTGATCCGGTCACTGACTGGAGAACAGGTTGTAGGTTTTCACTGACACGGTTCAAATTCTTGGCTGAGTGGTCAGAGTAGTAACACACGTGGATTTCATTCGGTGTCACCGTAATGCGATCCTGTCAGCACGGAGATCCGTGTTCAAATCCCTCCGAGCTCGAAGTGTTTTTTTTTTGTTGGATAGGTTCTCTCAAGCCGATCTTAAGTCACACCGCCTCGCAAAGCGATCTGATTGGCTAAATTCAGCAGCTGATAACATGACAACGACGCGAGATGTTCGATTATTATTTTCAAATTATTTATCAGTATGACAAACACTCTAACACCCATATACGCCATTCACGTTGTTTCCGAACATCCTGGACACGTACGATCATTCATATCTAATGATTATTTTCTCAGAATGTACCTTAATGAAAGATATTTCACTTTCTACTAGAAGAAGGAGATGTGAGGGAGAATGAAAATCCTCGTACCTGTCTTTAGTTGCTGGAGGTAATATTTAACCCCTTACCTCCTGTTATCAAAATCAGTCTAACAACAACCACACTTAAGAAGAGGACTAAAAGTGATAAAGAGAAAAAAGAAGATATATGTATCGTAACAGTCAGGAGAAGGACTGATTTGGAATTAAGGTCAGGAATAATATAAAGAAACTGGAGGAAACTAAGTAATATAGAATGTAAAATAAACTACACTGTACCAGCAACCGCAGAAACACAACAGTGAATGCGATTCTCTACACGGGGGTGTCAGGAAGGACATCCGACCATAAAACCGGGTTGAATTAAATTGTAGTTTTAAACTCAAGAAAAATTTAGAGGCCCGGAAGGAAAACAAGAAGATTGCCATTGAGGTTAATGTTTCGTCTACACTGAAGAAAATCGAAATGAAAATAAAAGTAAACTAAAACCTAAACTGTACTTTGACACAAGACAAGAGTAAACTAAGACTTTCTTCTTGGTTGAATGGTCTGCGTAATGATCTTCGGTTCAGGGAATCACGGGTTCGATCCCTAGACGGGTCGAGTATTTTAAGTATTCGCAATATATAACACTACTAACCGCCATAGAAACACACAAATTTGTGTATATCCCTCAAAATAGAGTTGGAATCGGTAAGGGCCTCCGTCCGTAAAACTGCGCCAACTAAATATGAAGTGCCAACTCCAATGATTTGGAATTAAGGTCAGGAATAATATGAAGAAACTGGAGGAAAATATGTAAAATAGAATGTAAAATAAACTAATTTGTACTGAACAACTGAATCATAACCACATTAACTAACAATTAGTTAATTTCAAATACTAAATTATGCTGTGCCTTTTCTGGCAGGACCTAGTGTTTACTGTGCACTATGTCTTCTGGTATAGGCTAGAGCAATTTTGTTACTTTCATTGATCTGTCTCTGTCTAATTCTTGACTTTGACAAAATGAAAGTGACTGAGGTATGAGTGATGCTAGTAATGCCAATCCTTATGCAGCCAGTCCCTGCTATGAATGGTGTGAAAATATTGCTCATAGGGTCAGTTGGTGCATGCATTTCAGTGGGCTTGGCAGACTGATGTGTAATAGCGACTTCTGGCTCGGTGGGGAAAACAACGGGAAACTACCTCACTCCTCATTTCCCTGGTACGCCTCTTCAGTGATCCCTAGGCCATCTATGACATCTGATGGCGGAACTGTTGAAGATCCAACCAGCCTTCGGGCTGAGGACTAAGCATACACACTATGCTATCACTAACATTTCGCAGAATCAAATGGACTAAACTGCATATAACCAAGATGTTTTATGGTAATGACACAGAGATGAGAACAAGGAGAAGTCGAAGATAAAAAATAATATGAAGAAGAAATGCAATGGAAAGTACGAAATTCATTATTAAAAGAAGCACGAAGATTTCTAACAAGAAGAAATAAATATACTCAAACGTATAGAATTTATTTTCAAGAGAACATAAGATTTGGAAAAAATCGAAACAAGGAATTTGACGACGAAGTGTGGATATTAATTTTCGTGGAAACTACAAAGAATTTGAAGGAGACGAAGAGATACAATTACGTGAAAAATTTATTTGCAAGAAAACCCAAAAGAAGTTTTTTGTTTTAGTTGCTTAATGTCGCACCGACACGGATAGGTCTTATGGCGACGATGGGAGAGGGGAGAGCTAGGAGTTGGAAGGAAGCGGCCGTGGCCTTAATTAAGGTACAGCCCCAGCATTTGCCTGGTGTGAAAATAGGGAACCACGGAAAACCATCCTCAGGGCTGCCGACAGTGGGGTTCGAACCTACTATCTCCCGAATACTGGATACTGGCCGCACTTAAGCGACTGCAGCTATCGAGCTCGCTCAAAAGAAGTTTAATGAAAAGTAAATACATTAACGAGTACAGACTATATTTTCAAGAAAACCACCATACATGTTTGAAACATGCGTTAAAATACATTGCATCTTAAAGTTAAAACAGCTGCATAGTCTGATGGAAAGTGTACAGAAATGATCGTATTATCGACGTTATCAAGTACATGGGTGGATATTTGTTTACCGTAGTGTGTTATTGATTTTTATCCATGATACTGCAAATTGAGGATTGCGTATTCATTTATTTAATTCACAGAGGTTTGTATAAAGTGTGAGAATATATTAGTTATTTATTCCTAAATATTACAATCCTTTTCTTAATCATCGTTATCTGGTCGATTAGATTACCAGTTTACCTTTTCTGCTACTAAGAGCGCTAATGTATAAATTATCATATTGACATAATGCCAAATGGCATTCTTCATAATCTGCATTTATTAGGAGTGCAAAAGATCATTCATATCTCACGATTATTTTTTCAGAATGTAGCTTAATCCGCCTCTGTGGTGTAGTGGTTAGCGTGATTAGCTGCCACCCCCGGAGGTCCGGGTTCGATTCCCGGCTCTGCCACGAAATTTGAAAAGTGGTACGAGGGCTGGAACGGGGTCCACTCAGCCTCGGGAGGTCAACTGAGTAGAGGTGGGTTCGATTCCCACCTCAGCCATCCTGGAAGTGGTTTTCCGTGGTTTCCCACTTCTCCTCCAGACGAATGCCGGGATGGTACCTAACATAAGGCCACGGCCGCTTCCTTCCCTCTTCCTTGTCTATCCCTTCCAATCTTCCCATCCCTCCACAAGGCCCCTGTTCAGCATAGCAGGTGAGGCCGCCTGGGCGAGGTACTGGTCATACTCCCCAGTTGTATCCCCCGACCAAGAGTCTGAAGCTCCAGGACACTGCCCTTGAGGCGGTAGAGGTGGGATCCCTCGCTCAGTCCAAGGGAAAAACCGAACCTGGAGGGTAAACAGATGATGATGATGATGATGATGATGATGATGATGTAGCTTAATGAAATATTTCACTCTGTGCCCGTCAGAGTTTTATGTACAAGAAGAAGAGAGATGCGAGGGGGGATTGAAAATCTTCGTACCTGTCTTTAGTTGCTGGAGGTAAAATTTAACCCCTTACCCCTTGTTGTCAAGATCAGTCTGACAACAACAACAACTACACTTAAGAAGAGGACATAAAGTGCTGAGGTACGCGATTCACTTGCAGAAGTTGGGGGGAGAGAAGGAGAGAAAGGTATATGTATCGTAACAGTCGGGAGAAGGAGCGAGGAGTGGAAAGGGGGGATACAACATTTTCAATTTTCAACTTTAATTAAATTTTAATTAGTACTTAAGACTAATTAGGACTCTATCAATTATTCAAGCTCTTGGTGTTATCATCAGCAAGGCCTATGATATTAATATGAAGCGAACTTACGTTTGTGTATGACACGCAGTCAAAGGTAGCAATATTACGTAGTGTTGTTTTTAATTGTCTGCCAACTTGCGAGTTCAGTGATAATATTAAGTTTGCCAAGGCGCTGAGGGTGAAACATGCCATTCTTTGAACTACGAGACGCATAATGAAAGACAAGTGTCCTTTCCGGGCGACGGATGAGAATATTTTCAATCGTCATTTCTTTTCTTCTTTTCACGACGTTGTGCCCAACCAAGGAGCGCGCTTGAAGTTATTTAGCAGATAAATTTGCTTTCTTCTCTTCTCACAATCGGTTCGTCCTCTCGCGGTCGTCTTTCTTCCGTCCATGCAGTGGTTTGTCAGCAAAATTATGTTTGTTTACGAACGCTTTAAGTTGCACCGACACAGATAGGTCTTACGGCAACGATGGGACAGGAAAGGGCTAGGTGTGGGAAGGAAGCGGCCGTGGCCTTAATTAAGGTACAGCACCACGGAAAACCATCCTCAGGGCTGCCGACAGTGGGGTTCGAACCTACTATCTCCCGAATACTGGATACTGGCCGCACTTAAGCGACTGCAGCTATCGAGCTCGCTTAAGAACCTTCTAAAGCTAGGCCTGTGTCATATAACTTCACCTGCTATGCTGATTTCTTGACGGTCTTTTTCAATTTCAATTATCCAATTATTATCTACTTTTACTGACGAGGCATGATTAAATATCGTTTTAGTAAGTTTTTCATTCTTTATTCTTTGGAAATTGCCATAAAATTTCAGTCGTGTTTTTTTTCTAATAGTACACAAGAACATCGTTTATACGGATTAAGTGGGGCCGGAACTGATCCGGAATATCGAACATCCGGATAATCCGGAAAAAATAAAAAACAAGTACAGTTCATGTTATATAATATATTAACATAAGTTGTACAGTAATACCCTTTTTCTATTATCATCATCATCATCATCTGTTTACCCTCCAGGGTCGGCTTTTCCCTCGGACACAGCGAGGGATCCCACCTCTACCGCCTCAAGGGCAGTGTCCTGGAGCTTCAGACTCTTGGTCGGGGGATACAACTGGGGAGTATGACCAGTACCTCGCCCAGGCGGCCTCACCTGCTATGCTGAACAGGGGCCTTGTGGAGGGATGGGAAGATTGGAAGGGATAGGCAAGGAAGAGGGAAGGAAGCGGCCGTGGCCTTATGTTAGGTACCATCCCGGCATTCGTCTGGAGGAGAAGTGGGAAACCACGGAAAACCACTTCCAGGATGGCTGAGGTGGGAATCGAACCCACCTCTACTCAGTTGACCTCCCGAGGCTGAGTGGACCCCGTTCCAGCCCTCATACCACTTTTCAAAGTTCGTGGCAGAGCCGGGAATCGAACCCGGGCCTCCGGGGGTGGCAGCTAATCACGCTAACCACTACACCACAGAGGCGGACCCCTTTTTCTATTGTACAAAATAATATAAGAATACTTTTCTTACATTTACGACTCTGTTTTATGCACTGAAATAATGTGTAAGTTTTTTTCTGTTCTACATTTGTATAGCGTTTACTCGCAACACGATCACGAAGACGTGGCTTCAGTCTAGGATTCTAAATAGGATATCTGTCTGTCCAGCTGCATTGTTGCATCTCAATGAGTCATTGTTTCCTCTGATGGAGCGCTATTTTTATTTTCGAATTCACCATCAGTAAATTAGTAGTGCGTTGCAATCAGAAGAGCGTGGGTTCGAATCCCACCTCGGCTATCCTGGGAAAGGTTTTCCACGGTTACCCATTATCAATTCCAGGCGAACGCCGGGACGGTACCTTTGATAGACCGTGGCCTAATTACTTCCAATTCCTGTCCTTAAGTATCCTTGGCGGAAAAGACATTCAAGAAGAGTCGACCCCGTAAAAGAAATACTGCACATGTAAAAATAAATTTGTATTGCTTTCGATCCGGATTAATGAGGGCCGGATAAACGAGGTTCCTGCGTATGTGATATTTTCTCAGAATGCTGATATAATGCAGGATACATCATTTTATCCACACTCCTTCTATGCGTATTATTATTGTTATTTAGATAATTATTTCTGTAACGTGTTCCTTGGTTCAATACCCTTAGGTGGTTTTTTTATTTTTTGAAAACTATCCGTACCGAGTGTAGTTATAAGGGCTTCAGTGAAACTCTGCACCGGGCGAGTTGGCCGTGCGCGTAGAGGCGCGCGGCTGTGAGCTTGCATCCGGGAGATAGTAGGTTCGAATTCCACTATCGGCAGCCCTGAAGATGGTTTTCCGTGGTTTCCCATTTTCATACCAGGCAAATGCTGGGGCTGTACCTTAATTAAGGCCACGGCCGCTTCCTTCCAACTCCTAGGCCTTTCCTATCCCATCGTCGCCATAAGACCTATCTGTGTCGGTACGACGTAAAGCCCCTAGCAAAAAAAAAAAAAAAAAAGTGAAACTCTGCATTGACTCACATTAGCGCTCGTAGTGGTGCTTAAGTGAAACAATGCATTGACTCACATTAGTGCTCGTAGTGGTGCTTAAGTTAAACAATGCATTGACTCACATTAGCGCTTGCAATGGTAGAAACCTTATCAACATGATAACGATGATTAAGAAAAGGATTGTAATTTTTTGGAAAAAATAAATAATATATTATCATACTTAATTATCTTTTATTTACCTAAAATTCGTAGCTCATATCCATAGGATGTTTTCAACACTGAGTTGCTCGCCTGAAGGGCTAGAACTGTGGACTTTTCCCTATCAGTCAATCGAAAGGTGTTTATCCGGTACAGTGCCTGTTTATCAGCAGATTTACAGTCCGCTTCCGTAGCGTAACGGTTAGTGTTATTAGCTGCCGTCCTTAGGGGCCCGGGTTCGATTCCCGGTTCTGCCAGAAATTTAAGAATGGCAGGAGGGCTGGTATGTGGTTGAAATGGTACATGCAGCTCACCTCCAATGGGGGTGTGCCTGAAAAGAGCTGCACCACCTCGGGATGAGGACACGAGATTACATTTAGCAGATTTACAGATTCAAGAAGCGACGACAGAGTAGAGATAGGCTGTGGCAAGGATGGCTGCGGGTGTGGGGAAAGCTTTAATACGGAAAACCCGGTATGTGTTGTAATTTTTTTCTTATTCTACTACGTACTCTAAGCAGGCATTCCTACCGGAATTTATAATAATTTCAATACATATGTTCATAAATAATATTAACAAACAAAAGGAAGGTCGAACTAAGGACAACTTGAAGTATGTGTAAATATGAAGTTAACAGAAGCTAAAATAGATATCTGCCTCCATGGCTTTGTCTATACAAATAGTCATTCCTTGCTTTAAGATCATGCAAACAGGTCTTTTGAACATTAATCTGAGAGTTGAATTATCTCATCAGGGACGATTTCCATCTAATACACCATAATTTTAGCTAATAAGCGATATTATATTTGTTGAATACATGCTACAAGTGTTCCAGAGTAGCACGTGGCCAACTAACTCTGATTATAGAGGGAGGACCTGAAGCAAGACAATAATTTGTACCGGGTGAGTTTTCGATTTCAAAGAAACGAATGAGAGAGAGAAGGCGCGCGCTGTGAGTCACGGTTTAATAACGGTATTAGAATCGTTGATGACGAATTAGTCTTCATTTTCATTCCCTTCCAGTTGGGTAATGTCGAGGGTTGGAGTAAGGGATGAGTTTCACTTTACGGAATCCGAAATCTCAGACTGTTGAGGAGAGGGTGAGGAGGTGGGTCGGGGGAGTATTGGAGGGGTGAAATGGTAGCCGTGAGCCAGACAGTATTTCAATTATTACCAAAGATATTAATTTGAGGTTAAAATGTACTCTGTAATAAGCAGTAATGTAGCAGGAATGACTCACCTTATCCTGCGTGTTCAGCTGTCTCAGAGATTAGCGGGCCTTGGCTACTGTAGGATTGTTTTTAAATACTGCGATCCTTGTTTATGGAATACACAAACAGTACAGAGGCTATAACGAGACTAGTTTTGAAAAAAATCAGTGTCTAATCATATGTCGTGACATGTGCTACTCGTAAGATCAGTGGCTGGAGTAAGACTATTCACAAACGCCATGTGTCTATGGACGTTGGCGACCCGGCCAATAGTGCCAAGTACTAGCATTCAATGCACGATGAGCGATGAGTGGTGTTGGATGCTGAGAAAAATGTAAAATCCTTAATCCAGTGTTGCTGAGTACTAGCATTCAATGAACGTTGAATGCTTGTGGATGCTGAGGGAAAATGTAAAATTTTTATCCAATGTTGCTGAGTACTAGCATTCAAGGCACTGTGATTGCCTGTGGATGCTGAGAAAATGTAAAGTCCTTAATCCAGCGTTTCTGAGTACTATAATCAAAGGCAAGACCAGTGCTTGTGGATCCTGAGAAAAATGTAAAGTTCTAACGTCATCTATGCTGAGTACCAGTGGATGTTGTAAACATTGTTATTGTAAAGATCTGTGTTACTGATTGTGAGTAATGACGTTCTGTACACGTAAATGTTGGGAAAGGTGTTATTCATAAAATCGGTGGCGCTCTGTAATCACATCCAGAGAACGATCAGTATGTATAGATGTTCTGAATGGAATTGCTGAGGGAGGCGACAGTGTCTGCGGATATTGGGAAAGATGTTTGCGGTAAAGCCAGCGGCGTTGAATAATGGCATTCAAAGCAGGACAATAATATTGTCACTTGACGACCTGAAAAGTGCTATTGTTAAGATTAGAATTTAGGATTAATGGTATCCAGGGCACGATCGGTGTCTGTGTATTATGAAAGGTGTTACTCATATGATCAGTGTCGCTTAGTAATTGAAGGTCTCCCCAGAATAAGGATGTAAACACCAAATTTTTGGAAAAAATGAGATTCCAGTGGAAATAGGGTGTATCATCACCCTTCTATGATGTCATCTTATGTATTACATTTGAACTTCAAGATTGTTTACAGCCAGCAGAACTTTGTTCTCCGTGGTGTAAGGAATATGGTGGATAGTGCTTGAGCTGATTTGTTACCAGTTGTAACAGATAATTTATATAAAGTGCATTTCTTCTTATGTTATTTGTTATCATTTCTGTTCCAAATGCATGTACAGGATTTCTCTTCTGTTATATAACAAATGTAAGATATACTTGTAGACTATTTTCCGTTGCATCACTTCCAGTTCATACATTATTTTTTAAATCTTAAGTTATAACAATAAAATATTGTTTTTGATAGATGAACTCATTCCTACACTTGCGTACGCAATTCGCTCAAGTAATGTATATCATGAGATAAACCCCGAAAATAATTTTCCTCTCTCCAGAAAGATTACTGGGTTACATCCTTATTGCGGGGAGATCTTCAATTACTGTACATCCAAAGAACAATCAGTGTGTGTGGATGTTCTGAAAGGAATTGCTGAGTAATGACATTCAGGCACGGGCAGTATCTCTGGATGTTGCGAACATTGTAGTTTATCTTGAAGGTCAGTGGTGCTAAGTGATGAAATTCAGAGCACAGCAAGTAGCAGTGAATACCGTGGAAATATATTATGGAAAAAGAGTTATAGGACTGTATACATTGACGCCGGTTTTGGTGAAATAGCTTCACAATATGAGAACAATGTACTAACTTCAGAGCAATCTCCGTACGTAGCAAAGCACCAGGAATTATTCTGCCCGAGGAAGGAAATGTCTAAGATTTGAACTGGCAGCAAGTGGCAAAGTGCTAGCTGGTTGCCAGCAAACTGCGAGTGAGTGTGAGCTTATCTTGTCCCGTGTCAGCATTTAGGTTCTCTCTCACTCTCTCCCTCTCTCAACCCCCAGGTTTTAATTAGGTGACAATAGAGACACGAGCCAAGCTTCATTACGTTAGCGCCCTCTGAAAGGCGCCCATTATTAAACGTGACGTCACACAGATACCCATCAACACATTGTAATGGTTAACTGTTAGCAGGTACGCCTCACAATACTAGGTGACCTTTCCTCGATACCATCTCTTTGAAACGCATCAGATCGAAAAAATCCATAGCCTGCTAAACATTACATTTATTCCGTTCTGCGTATCTTCTGTTATTTATAATGAAGAGGTAGAATCACCGGAGTAGGAGTTGCACACTAGAACACTGGAGTGTGTTGAACGAAAAATACATGTATCCACTGCATTAAGGGAACTGTGCATTGGAGGATTCTGCCAGAGGTGGAAACTGTTACTCAATTTAAGTAGTTTTCGACATTGCTTACTCAGTCAATATGCAGGTTGTAAGAATACGTAAATAAGGGGATGAGTACATTAAAAATTAGGATAAGGATCAACCCTCTAACTTGCAATTTTCATCCGGAGTCAAGATTTATTGGAAAATCTGGCCGAATAAAGTGCTCCAGTTCCGTCAGAAATGATCAGCAGTATAATTTGACATTCCCTCCAGAAATAATTAATTATGAACTATTAAAATGTTTTAATTTTATCATCTGCGTTAAATAATGGGAAGAATTCCTCAATTGTGCTGGTAGCTTTCCCGAACACGTGTAGCAGATTTGTTCGTACCGGGCGAGTTGGCCGTGCGGTTAGGTGACGCAGCTGTGAGCTTGCATCCGTGAGATAGTGGGTTCGAACTCCACTGTTGGCAGCCCTGAATATGGTTCTGCGTGGTTTCCAATTTTCACACCAGGCAAATGCTGGGGCTGTACCTTAATTATGGCCTCGGCCCTTCCTCCCCATTCTTAGGCCTTTCTTATCCCATCGTCACCATAAGACCTATCTGTGTCGGTACGACGTATAGCAATTAATAATAAAGATTTGTTTGTACTAATTCCTCAAATACGTTTTTAATGAAATAACTATACACAGTTTTCAGGAGGGAACTGACAGTGTTCTCAACACTAAAGCCGAGTGAATTCCTAACAAGAATAGCCGATAAGGAGAATTTTTGACAAGATAAGATCCCAGTTGGTCCGAAAATAATGCTTAGGAGGGTACAGATATTCATGTTTGACTGTTAGAAATTTTAGTGGCTAGCGAGGTCTCCTGATCTCACTCCTCTACATTTGTGGTAATATGGAACCTAAATACCATCTCTTTGAAACGCATCAGATCGAACAAATCCATGACCTGCTAAACATTACATTTATTCCATTCTGCCTATCCTATGTTATTTATAATGGGGAGGCAGAATCAGCGAAGATGATAAGAAAAATTATGAGAGAACTATTCTATCCCTAAATTCATAAATGTTAATCATGAGATTGATAGTCCAGAATTGCTTGAGTGCTTGACTGCCTATTTCGTACAGAATCCAGGTAAAAATTAGTAATGATATACAGTGAGGTTAAAGAAGGAATTAATATGTTTGTATCAATACAAATAATAAATTGTTACCTTTTGACTAAGTAATATAATATTAATGATTATTTTATGTACTCTAACGGACAACCAGAAACACACCTTCACGTTATTTCGTAGTACGAATTCGTAGCGTTCCCATCAAACACATATAAAAAAACAAACAAACAGTTAATTAATAGAATGAGTAACACAAAAAAGGAATCAATCAAATATTAAACATTGTTAACAACGACTCAAACAAAAAAAATACATACAAAAATAAGTAAATAAAGGCAAACCAACCAAAGAAATAGACAAACAAGATCCAGCAAACAAACAAAAAACACAAACAGCTAAATAAAAAGGGAAATAGCCAAACGCATGGTTTATGGACCAATCGGACATCAAGAAATGATATCCTTGCTGAGTAAGATGTAAGAAGAGAGTAGCAAATAACGGAAGCTAGGAGTGAAACGAAGAACAAAGTAATCAAACAAGTACATGTGTAGAAATTGGAACTAACAACTCAGGGATGGACCACACAAGGATGAAACAATCGACCTCAAAAGGAAAAACAAAGCACAAATAAGATACAGACGCCTATCAATCAATCAAACTATTAGAGAACAAACCAACTAAACAAACTAGTCGTTAGATAGTAAGTAACTAGGCTACTCAATGTGATATGAAAACCACCAAGCAGCAGGACCGCACAATTCGCTGGCTACATTTTGTTCCATACTATTTTGTGGTGTTTGTTAGAGGGTTGTGTGGTGCACTCAAGTTACACGTTCCTCGTTAGAGTGAGGTTGACAATAATTATTATCATCCCCTGTGAATGTGATAATAACCGAGCAGCGATAGTAAATATTATCGTCTCTGGTGGCCTTGTAAGAGGAGCCCACTCACCGTGTAATGAGGGTTTCTTTGACAAGATATTTATCACTTTGTCAGTTCAAATGATACAGGAAGGGAAGTTCAACCACTCCAGGCAAGATGGAAAACAATTATTGGTATCACACACTGAAAATAAACGACGTATTTAAACCTCTCATGCGGGAATATTCTGTGGCCGTTCCTACTTCCTGTTCTCTGTTCAATATCAATATCCAACAGTCACTGTTAAGAAAACTAGAAAACCAATTTTTCACTCAGCACACATATATGACATAAAATGTCCATAAATACGAGTGACAGAGGTACCGACCTTTGAATTGGGCTATCAGTAATCTTATCGTACGCAGCTTGCCTTTGAAAAAGCCAGATAATATGCATTATTATAATAATTTATATAATTACCAGGCGAGTTGGCCGTGCGGTTAGGGTCGCGCAGCAGTGAGCTTCCATCTGGGAGATAGTGGGTTCGAACCCCACTGTTGGCAGCCCTGAAGATGGTTTCCCGTGGTTTCCCATTTTCACACCAGGCAAATGCTGGGACTGTACCTTAATTAAGGTCACGTCCGCTTCCTTCCCACTCCTAGGCCTTTCCCTGTCCCATCGTCGCCATAAGACCTATCTATGTCGGTGCGACGTAAAGCAATTAGCAAAAGTTATATAATTACCCGTCTTCTCGTTCCGTGATAATAAAATAAAACAACAAAAAGTGTTTATCCAAAAACCTCAAAATACAGCACTACAACACAGTGAATGACTGAATGTCTAGTACTGAATTACAAGCTGAATAAACGAGGAGTTCTGGAAAGAAAAATTATGCGAAAAATACTCGGTCGACTAAGAACTGCCCCGCTCTCCATGGCGCAACAGCTTTGAAGGGCCTTGGCCTACCAAGCGACCGCTGCTCAGCGCCGAAGGCCTGCAGATTACGAGGTGTATTGTGGTCAGCACGACGAAACCTCTCGACCATTATTCTTGGCTTTCTACACCGGGGCCGCTATCTCACCGTCATATAGCTCCTCGATTCTAATCACGTAGGCTGAGTGGACCTCGAACGAGCCCTCAGATCCAGGTAAAAATCCCTGACCTGGCTGGGAATCGAACACGTGTCCTCCGGGATCGACTGCTATGAACTGCATTACTCTGTCAATCGAAAAGTAATGATGAAATGTACCGCAACATAGAAAGCATAAGAGAAACAATGCGGAGGAGGCGATTTATGATTTTTTCGACATTTATAGGCTACAGAATGGATGACAACAGGTTAACCAAACAGATCTTCAAATATCTCTGGAACAAGAAGTCAACAATAACCTGGATCATGAAGTCAAGAATGATTTGGAAAGAAACAATATAAGAAGCAACAACAGAAAGAGGGAGATTTTTAGGAAGAAAGTGTTAAAATGGAAGGATTCCAAAGTAAGGAGGGAAAGAAAACAGGCGGAGAAGAGGAAAAGGAGATGAAGGAGTATTGGAGGAAGAAGAAGAAGGAACAACAAAGGATGAAGGATTGAAATTGTCACGTGGTCCCTTAAAAACCCTACTGGAGAAATAATAATAATAATAATAATAATAATAATAATAATAATAATAATAATAATAATAATAATAATAATAATAATACGAAGGAGGAGGAAGGA
Organism: Anabrus simplex; assembly: GCF_040414725.1. NCBI lineage: Eukaryota > Metazoa > Arthropoda > Insecta > Orthoptera > Tettigoniidae > Anabrus > Anabrus simplex. Next base: position 133,880,392 of record NC_090273.1, read on the forward strand.
GAAGAGTATGTATGAGGTAGACTTGTTTTCTAATTTAATTTCGTCATGTGTTTTATCGGAGCAGAAACATGGACGTTGCGGAATGAAGAACATAGGGGAATAGAGGTATTTGAGATGTGGGTTTGGGGGAGAAAAAGGAGTGAGGTGGGAAAATAGAATAAACGAATGCGGAAGTGCTGAAGAGAGTGGGAGAAGAGAGAAGCATGCTAGCCGTGATTCGAAAACAAAGAAAGCAAAGTTGGATAGGACAAAATCTGCATGATTCCTTATTACGAGTGGCGATGGGAGGGATACTGAAAAGGAAACTAGGAAGGGGAAGGAGGAGATACCAGCTATTAGGAAAGGAAGGATAAACAGAGGTAAAGAAAAGGGAACAAGACAGAGATATATACAAGTCACCTGCTGATGATATCTTGCATGATGCTCCCTAATCATATCTCTCTCCTTATAGACAAATATTCCCAAATCGTTCTCGTCTAATTAACAACGTGATTCCGTGTGTGATCTCTCTTTCAGCATTCTTCTGTAACACTACATTTCAAACGCTTCTATTCTCCTTCTTTCTACAGTAGTCTATTGCCCATGTTTCACTTCAAGCAATGCCAAACTCCACATAAAAGTCCTTAAAAACGTTTTTCACCGAGCTGCACGGTCTCTTTCACGTGGCTGTCAGCTTGCATTCAGGAGATAGTGGATTCGAACCTCACTGTCACCACCCTGAATATAACTTCCGTGGTTTCTCATTACCACACCAGGGAAATGCTGGGGCTATAGCTTCATTAGGGCCACGGTCGCTTCCTCCCCACATCTAGTCCTTACCCTATTCCATCGTCACCGTGCGATGTAAAGCAAATTTGATATGGCCAAATTTCTTCTCTTTAGAAAGATCTCATTGTTGCTCATACTAGTCCGCAGTTTATCATTTCCTTATCTACCATCGTTACCATCTTACTACCCAAGTAACAATATTTATCTACTTCCTTTAAGATATCATTTTCTAATCAATTATTTTCTACATCACCCGATATTATTCGACCGAATCCCTATACTTTTACTTTGTATATAATTATTTTCATCTTGTACACCTTCTGCTAGATCATATCTAAACCATTCAGCAATTTCTCCAGATGTGACGCAGACTCAGACTTTTTTAAGCGATACAATCGGTAAGTCTCAGGGTTTTGATTACCTCTCCTTGAATTGTGATTCCTTTACCGGAATCCCTGCCCGGCTCCATCGCTACATGGTTAACGTGCTGGCCTTTGGCCACAGGGGTCCCGGGTTCGGTTCCCGGCAGAGTCGGGAATTGTAACCATCATTACTTAATTTCTCTGGCACGGGGGCTGGGTGTATGTGTTGTCTTCATCATCATTTCATCCTCATCACGACGCGTCAAATCAAAAGACCTGCACCTGGCGAGCCGAACATGTTCTCGGACACTCCCGCCACTAAAAGACACACTCCATTTCATTTCAATACCGGAATCCCCCTTCGATTTATTTGACAACTTCTTCTCTATAAATAACGAAAAGGAGGTTAGAGAGGGAAGTCGGGATAAATGCAGCTGTACCTCACTCCATTCTGGAATAGCCTTGGAATCTTCTGCAGAGCACCTTTTGTATGGATTATAAATATCACGCCTTTTTTCTATATTTGAATATGATTACTTTAGCTGTCATGTAACAATAATAATAATAATAATAATAATAATAATAATAATAATAATAATAATAATAATAATAATAATAATAATAATAATAATAATAATTGTACCGGGCGGTACACCTCCGCTCCACTAATTCAAACATTGCGCCGGTTGAAACTCCTCTACTGGAGGAAGCCTGAACTTTAACTACAGTGTTAATTCTCAAGTTTTGAAGTTTTCTGAACTGTGTCGTTTTCGATGTATTTTTGTTTTGCCTGTAGTAAGAACTGTGGACATTCTCTTCTAGGTGGCACTACTGAAGGACTACAATTATGCACCCTAGTGCGAAGTGAACGAACTGTGTTTTTGGAGAAGTTTTGGGTTCATAAGTTTGTTCTTTGTTAAATTTCTTTCAGTCATTGTTTAAGTTGGCAATATTAACCCTTTCTTTCCGCCAGTTTTGAATTTGACCAATAAGGAATTTCTGTAATTAATTTTCCACCAATAAGGGGTTTCTTCTTCGTCTAGTGTAGTAGTCTTTGCCATTATCCAATAAAAGGCTTGTGGGCGGGTGTTCTCATTCATGAAAGGTCTCGAATGTTCCGCGAGGGTATATAAACTGCTGATTTTCGGGTCTCTGCGCCACTTCAGTAACATCTATCAGTGTGTAAAGTACGTAGCAGGGGGCGGGAAGCGCCTCTTTCTTCGGGCAGCAGTTCAACCAACAGGCAATGGCCGTTTTATAACTTATTTTCTTGCCAGCTCAGCAGTTTAACCCTCGGGGCGGGTTCGAAACCTTTTACCATGTAACTTTCCTCTAAAATGTAATAGACTCTTGGTATAAATTCTATCTCCTTAAACTACAAATTGGGATAGAGAGTGCCTAACCCTCTCGAGCTCCCTTTCATATTGTTTTTGAGGTGACTACGTTTTCTCAACCATTTTTCTTCGTTTCGTAATGTAATAAGTTTTCCTATCGTGTCACCTCTTTAGTATGGGATTAGCCCTTGCATAAGCGGCCTAGTGCCAAATAGGTTTTTAAAGAAATGTATTAGGAGTGCAGTTTCGCCTCCTCTCAAGTTGGTATTTTGGAGGCCATGTAATTGACCTGTTTCTTTACTTAATAGGCCTCAGTAGGTTGGGTATTTTTACCCCTGTTTTCATGTACTTGGAGGACAGCTTGAAAGTAGAGTTTGGTGTGGCCTTTGATAGGCTTGAACTTTAAGAGCGGGTTGCTCTTTCTTAAAATTTTGATTTCTGCGTGCCTCGAGGAGGCTTTACTGTGTAATTGGGAGCAAGAGCTCCTGGGCATGATTGGGGTATTCTGCCCCTTTGTTGAATCTCGTATATGCGTCAAGTTGGGCTTATAGCTCAAGAAGTGTGTGTCTGGCTCTCGGAGCCCAAATCCTGTAATCACTGTAATTGTACATTCTCGATTTGTTGCTAGGCTACTAAGTACCTGTTATATTTGTTATTTCTTGATCTTAAAAAGAAAATATAACCTTGTTAAATTTTAAATTAACTTTAATTTCGTAGATTGAGACCTGTTCATCGCAGCACCTTCTTTCACCTCTGCTAATCCACCAAACCACGGTAACAATAATAATAATAATAATAATAATAATAATAATAATAATAATAATAATAATAATTGGTTTATTCGGCCTCAGGTGAAACATTATTATTATTATTATTATTATTATTATTATTATTATTATTATTAGTAGTAGTAGTAGTAGTAGTAGTAGTAGTAGTAGTAGTAGTAGTAGTATCAGAAATAAAGAATTTTATTGGTTTTACGTCCCCTCAAGTTTTACGAAGGCACAGAGGTGTCCGAGTTCTTTAACGTTCCGGTTAATCTACCGGTACGAGACTGACGTTTCTGAGCACCTTCATATAGGCCTACCACGGGAATGAGCGGAAATCGAACCCGTCCTCTGGAGCTCAGAAGGCCAGCGCTCTGAGCTACTCATCCTTGCTCATGAGATATAAAGAAGCTCAAAGGGGTTGTGACCGCACCAGTGAAGAAGTATTTGTAGCACAATATCTAACGCGTTATGATTTTTCAGGCAATAAATCAAATTTCCGAGCTTGTTCTTCGACTCTTTGGATAATACAATTTTTTTTTTTACAAATTACAGAAGAATGGTCGACATTCAGATTTCTCCCGACGCCCGCTCTTATCCATTGCACAGTGGTTTCCATAGAAACCAGCAGAGGCAGCACGTGATAGATAATACAAAAGCGTATATGGCAAGTGATTTATAATCGAAACGTCCCTGGCAATCCGGGCTTAAAAAAATACACTTAGATATAGCCTCGTTCTCTTCCGTTGCTTTTTTATCTGTGAATTGAAAGCTTTTCAGCAAATACTTTGTAAAGAGAGGAGTGGCATGTGTAATGAGTACAGGCTGGTTGGTGTTAACATATGTCGACCTGTGATGTCCTGAGTGACATCGACACTTCAACATTATCTGTACCTCACTTAAGACAACTTAAGCTTGATAAGTCATGTTTGTGTGTGCAGCGCTCTTTTCTCTTGCTCTTAATGGATCATATCATCCCGGGAAATACCGCGGATGTCATTCTACTAAAATTATCGCCCCTTTCTATTTTTCTTCATGACACTCGCTTGACATACGGTATGGGAAATGTTTGTTGTAGTCTGCGACACACACGTATCAAACGCTTTCAAATACGCCATTTAACTCAGGAAAGTGTGATCGTTTCACACTTAGCTGTCTATTTCTTCACATCATTTTCACGTCACTATACCATATCATGGCAGTATAAATTACTGTGGCTACTGCTAGCCTGATGAAGCAGACCCTCCAGCCTGGGTGGGTAGCATCTGGCCTGTATGGGAAACTGCATGCTGGTGTATATGAGGAAATGTTGGGGACAGCACTAACACTTGTTCTCTACACAAGAGATTTAAACGTTCAATATTAAAATTCCTAGGCTCGGCGGGAATCGAACTCAGAACCGCAAGATTCAAAGGACGCTGACCAATCAGCCAAAGAACGGAACACCATTGCACTGGTTCTTAAAGAGTTTCCCTTTCGTCTTACACTGACGAGAAATAATACTGTAAACCCCCTCGAATAACCTAATTTTGTTTTTGTTTATTTCATGCTTTTGTTGTTCTTCTTCTTATTGATATTATTCGTCTTATTTTTCATGTTATCTTTTCTCATTCTCCTTCTTTCATTCCTTCTTCTAACAAGAATAAAAAGTGGAAAAATAAACCGAGAAAGGTGGAAGGAATAACGAAAGAAAGTAAGAAAGAAAGAAAGAAAGAAAGAGAAAGAAAATAAAGAAAATGGGAGGAAACAAAAAGGGGAATTATTCATCAACATCATATTATTATTATTATTATTATTATTATTATTATTATTATTATGAAAAAGAGAAGGAAAGAAACAGGAAGAAGAAGAAGAAGAAGAAGGAAGGTGTGAGTTCGCCGCGTACCTAGAGTCGCGTAGCTGTGAGCTTGCATTTGGGAGGCGGCGGGCTCGAACATCACAGTTGGCAGCCATGAAGATGGTCTTCAGTGGTTCCCCATTTTCAAACAAGGCAAATGCTGGAGCTGTATCTTAATTAAGGCTACGGCCGCTTCCTTTCCCATACTTGCGTCACAGAAAATCGTCCATGTGCAAGTGCCATGTAACCACTTGCATAATAATAATAATAATAATAATAATAATAATAATAATAATAATAATAATAATAATAATAATGCTTGCTTGTTGTTTTAAGGGGCCTAACATCGAAGGCCATTGGCCCAATAATAATAATAATAATAATAATAATAATAATAATAATAATAATAATAATAATAATAAATATTTTACCTGATATTGAGTGAACCCCTTTCGAGCTAAGAATTCGTGACAGTGCCGGAAATCGAACCAATGCCAATGGGACTGGAAGCTACTATCTTATCCTCCAGAGAATTTAGTGGCACTATTGAGTAGGTTCACCCGCAAAGAGGTAAATTTGATTAGAAAGTAAGAAGGCAAGGAATGAAGAAACGGAATTTTCACTTCTGGAGAGGGTGGTGGTTTTAAGGGTTTTAAAGACTCCGGAACTTTTTTCTGCAAGAGTCTTTTTATGTGATAGTAAATCTACTGACAGGCTGGAGTATTAAAGCACCTTCAAATACCAGTGCACTAAGGCAGAATTGAACCCTCGAACATGTGGTCACCTAGAGCCCTACGGTCTGAGCCACTCAGCCCTGTGCCCGAATTTCTAGTCATGACTCCACTTACAGGGAACATAAGGACTATCGATATATCGCAAGAAAAATGTATCCACAAAATAAGGTAAGGGTTATAAATTGTGAGAAAATTAAAGACATATTCTAGACCTCGTGTGGTGTGAAGATAGCGTGCTTGTCTCTTATTTCAAGGCTCTGGGTTAACTTCCCGGCCAGTTCAAGGATTTTAATTCTGGATTGAGGAGTAGAACAGGGTTCACTTGCTACGAGATTTTCTCAAGCTCTTAGTTACAGGAAGAAAGCGCACAGTGAGAAGATGACGGTAATTACAGATAGACTCCAGCCACTGCCTTCGTAATGTCCAGGCCGTACTGTACCTCTGATGACGTCACGCTTTGGGGGGGACTTGAAGGCGATACGCATACGCTACGCTTGAATAACACACTCATATAAATTACTTAAAGAACTGTTAACACCTTATAAAACCAAAACCTATCCTCAAATATTTGTTAATTCTGACATACAATGCATATCCTTCTCCGTAACGTTCTATTTCTCGCGTATATACGTTCGTTTGCGTGAGTACATCCTAACACTTTGAGACATATTCTTGCGATTTTATCCATTTTCTGGTCAACTGGAACATTCACATCATACACACTGACAGAAAACATGCAGTCAATTACCATTACTATTTATTACAAATATAAATTATTTCTGTACCTTACTGTTTCCACTCCATGAACACTGCAGCTTTCCTGGACCTCTTACAGGAAGTTACACCAGTATGGAGTAGGTCTGCTCTCTTTGAAGCACTTTGTTGACTACACAAGTCGGTGTGAATTTATTTAAAAATATATTCACCCAAATATATATAGGCCTACACTGTCCGGCCAGGTCTTCCAATTTCTTCCCGCAATCACAAATGACTAGGGAATCTGCCAAACTGCATTTACTCCAAAGCCAGGGATTTTGTGACACACTTAGGATCGTCTGAATTTAGAAATACCGGTACCATCTTATATGTATCTGACACTAACACACAAAATACTATGTACACCTCAATTCCAAGTTCTATTGAAATGTCTGATGGATATTTTAAGCCCCTCGATTTAGGAAATTCAGATACCTTACTTCTGGAGGTAATTCATAAATAAGATCTGAATCTGTCAGAAGATAAAATTTACATAAATCACACTGCTTTTTTATACTCATAATTTATTTATTTTAATTTTTTCTATTTGCTTTTCGTCGTACCGACACAGATAGGTCTTACGGTGACGATGGGACAGGAAAGGTCTAGGAATGGGAAGGAAGCGACCGTGGTCTTAATTAAGGTAGAACCCCAGCATTTGCCTGGCGTGAAAATGGGAAACCACGGAAAACCATCTTCAGGGCTGGGTTCGAACCCCACTGTCTCCCGAATACTGGATACTGGCCGCAGTTAAGCGACTGCAACTATCGAGCTCGGTGATAGTCATAAATAAGACTTGCATTTTCAAATACACCGAATTCAGATAAGCCGTAGGTCTGATTACATAAAAATATAGGGCCTACCTAATGTTACCCATGTTTATGACATAATAAAAAAATTAACTCACCATCTGGACGGGACACTCTTATTTCTCTCAGGATGTGATTTTCAGGAAAGTGCTTAATACACACAACTGTGTTGTGATTAACTAATAAATTCCCCCCTGGGAATAGCCTTCTTCCATAACTTAATTCGTTCTTCATCAGAAGGAAACACTAATACCGGAGTGTACTCTCCTTGTTTATAATTGGCTTTGCAGCCAGGCACACAGCAACTCTTAGGCATGGTGATTTCCCTCACTGATTATCCTAATTCAAGTATATACAATTCGTGGTTAACAATAAAACACAGAATGCACTAACTAAATTAATTTTACACTATAAATATAACTTTACACAGATAAACTACAAAATTAAAACACTGAAGAACGATCTTCTTAACCTATAGCTTCACATAAATACACGCTCACACTAAGTTTTCTTCACTAATTAACGACTTTCCAACTAATAATGCAGTCAATGACGGCCCATTCTCACATATATCTGAGTGAACACGCGGCCATCGTTAAAAGTTTCAATAAAACTGCGAAAATCTATGTTTAACTCTACTAACTCACGTGCTAAACTTCCCCCCTAACGATCAGCTGATTGCTTTCCCGCGCTCGTTACAGTACGGCCTGGACATCACGAAGGCAGTGCTCCAGCCCACAAGTGCCCTTCAGGCAAACAACTCAATGTTGAAAACGTCCTAGGGATATGAGCCACGAATTTTAGCTAAATAAAATATAATAAGGCATGAGAATATATTCTTTATTTATTCCTAAAAAGCAATCCTTTTCTTAATAATCGTTATCCAGTCGATTAGATTACGGCCGACTGGATCAGTCGCTGCACACCCTAGCGAGAGCGACACATCAATTCGGCCGTGATTAGATTAGCAGTTTGCCATTTTCTACCGCTAATGTGAGTCAATGTATTGCTTCCCTTAAGCACCACTATGAGCGCTAATGTGAGTGAAATCAGAGTTTCACTTAAGCATCACTACGAGCGCTGTAAGCTTACTTTCGGGAAATAGTTGCTCAAAACATCACTGTCGGCAGCCCCGAAGATGGTTTTCCGTGGTTTCCCATTTTCACAACAGGCAAATGCTTGGGCTGTGCCTTAATTAAGCTCACGGGCGCTTCCTTTCCACTGCCAGTCCTTTCCTATCCCATCGTCGCCATAAGGCTTATCTGTGTCGGTGCGATGTAAAACAAATTGTAAAAAATATTGCAGGTATTTTTTCAGTTCTCTTCAATCATATAATATACCACTCTCCCTTTCTATTAACGGAAATCATTTTACAAATTAAAACCTTAAAGCAAATCGTACATTTCAGGAAAAGCTAATTAAAAATTCCATGATAGGCTGAAACCACAACCGAATGTAAAATTTCCACTTGTAATCACGTTTAGAAAACAAAGACAGTATTAATAATATTGGCTTTACGTCCCACTAAGTACTTGCACGGTTTTCGGAGACGCTGAGGTGCCCGAATTTTTTCCGACAGGAGTTATTTCATGTGCCGGTAAATCTATTAACAACAGACTGACATATGTGAGTACCTTCAAGTATCACAGGACAGAGCCAGGCTCGATCCTGCCAACTTGGGTTCAGAAAGCTAGGGTCTAAAGCGGTGATGATAATATTTTGTGTACTTTACCCCAAAATCACGCCAACGATTTTAGGCTTAAAATCTCGCTCATCCGCTTCGTACGAGAGAGGACATTTTCGGTCGTTGAGCAGAATTATACCAAATTCCTGGTCTTTTACACACAAAAATAGCGAAATATACGTGCCCTCCTTCTAAACGTATGTTGTTGGAAGACTTAATATGACCAGTACATTGATTTTCTGTTACTTAACTCCACATTAACACCGTCCTCTTTATTATCACGCATTTAGTCCTGTATTTATGCTTTTTTGGCCTTCTTTTTTTACTGGAGAGAAGCATTGTAAGTATACTGTAGTATCTGAGAATGTTTACGTGTAATAATTTTAAACCTTATTTATATCCACATAGTTTTAAATGTCCCCTATTTACATTGATGAGTACAGCAGAGTGAGCTTTTTGCCAAACAGCTGCGATTTCAACATGTTCCACTCGCTACAGTGATTCTCTCGTAGACGGTGGACCGAGCTCGATAGCTGCAGTCGCTTAGATGCGGCCAGTATCCAGTAATCGGGAGATAGTGGGTTCGAGCCCCACTGTCGGCAGCCCTGAAGATGGCTTTCCGTGGTTTCCCATTTTCACACCAGGCAAATGCCGGGGCTGTACCTTAATTAAGGCCACGGCTGCTTCCTTTCAATTCCTAGGCCTATCCTGTCCCATCGTCGCCATAAGACATATCTGTGTCGGTGCGACGTAAAGCAGATAGCAACAAAAACAACAACAACGTAGACGGTGGCGCCAATGCTACCTCTAGTGTATTATTTACTAACTCTATAAGTAATCCTTCCTAGAGCAACATCTCTGGCCCGCTTAGTACCGTGGTTTCGAATTTGTAAGCATTTTCCTTCTACTTCTGCAAAGCCCTTCCTGGGATGAAAGTAGCCTTATTTTTGTTTCTCAGTGGACTGACGGTCATCATAACTGGTGAGATAGGACTACTTTAGCTAATAGAGTGCAGCCTAGGCCGGGGATTGAGATGCGGTAGTGGTTCTCCCTCGGAGTTAATTTTCATCAGTGACAGCTTCTCTGTGAGTGAGTGATGAATGAGGATTGTTACACGAGAAGAAAAGTGCGGACAACATTGCGAGGGGGAGGGGAGATAAAATTTACTAAACAGATTCTTCTCTTTCTGCTCCCTCCCTCTGACTATTGTCGGCGGTTAGCTCAGTCGAGAGGAAAGAGAAGAGAACGGTTTGAAAACAACACAACATGTCCAGTTTATCTAGCCTACACATGATCCAGAACTGGATAATGATTCTGGATTGGGTTTTCTCCAATTAATGCCATCAATTTCCAGACACCGTTGTAACCATGGCAACCAGCATTCGCCTATGTAAACTATCGTAGATCAGTAGCACCATCTTCTCACTGTGCGCTTTGTTCCTGTAACTATGTTGTTGTTAGAGTCATCAGTCCATAGACTGGTTTGATGCAGCTCTCCATGCCACCCTATCCTGTGCTAACCTTTTCATTTCTACGTAACTATTGCATCCTACATCTGCTCTAAGCTGTTTGTCATATTCATACCTTGGTCTACCCCTACCGTTCTTGCCACCTACACTTCCTTCAAAAACCAACCGAACAAGTCCTGGGTGTCTTAAGATGTGTCCTATCATTCTATCTCTTCTTATCGTCAAATTCAGCCAAATAGATCTCCTCTCACCAATTCGATTCAGTATCTCTTCATTCGTGATTCGATCTATCCATCTCACCTTCAGCATTCTTCTGTAACACCACATTTCAAAAGCTTCTATTCTCTTTCTTTCTGAGCTAGTTATCGTCCATGTTTCACTTCCATACAATGCCACGCTCCACACGAAAGTCTTCAAAAACATCTTTCTAATTCCGATATCAATGTTTGAAGTGAGCAAATTTCTTTTCTTAAGAAAGCTCTTCCTTGCTTGTGCTAGTCTGCCTTTTATGTCCTCCTTACTTCTGCCATCGTTGGTTATTTTACTACCCAAGTAACAATATTCATCTACTTCCTTTAAGACTTCGTTTCCTAATCTAATATTTCCTACATCACCTGCCTTCGTTCGACTGCACTCCATTACTTTTGTTTTGGACTTATTTATTTTCATCTTGTACTCCTTACCTAAGACTTCATCCATACCATTCAGCAACTTCTCGAGATCTTCTGCAGTCTCACATAAAATAACAATATCATCGGCAAATCTCAAGGTTTTGATTTCCTCTCCTTGGACTGTGATTCCCTTTCCAAAAAGACTTTGAAAAAATATCGTAAAAAGTGAAGCCCGCCCTACTCTTCAGTCCAGAATTAAAATACTTGAACTGGCCGGGAAATGAACCCACGGCCTTGGAATAAGAGACAAGCACTCTTTCTTCACACAACAGATCTGGCTAATAATATACTAATAGTATTATATTTACGAGGTCTAGAATGTCTTTCACTTTCTCATTTATGACCTTACCATTTTTAGATACATTTTTCTTCCGATTTATTGGACCTCTTTATTACCCCTGTACCTAGAGTCATGACTAGGAATTCGCCAGAGGGTCCCGGGTTCGATTCCCGGCCGGGTCAGGTATTTTAACCTTAATTGGTTAATTCCAAAGGCTCGGTGGCTGGGTGTGTATGTCGTATTCAGCATTTAGAAATCATCCTAGGTAGGGCCCACATCTTCACAGATATGCAGGTCGCCTAATAGACCGTCTACGAGAAAAAGACCTGCACCAGGCCTCTCCGGAGGCCATACGACATTATTATTATTTGTAGAAATTCGGGCACGGGGCTGAATTGCTCACTAAAAGCTTGAGGAAATCCCGTATCAACTGAACCCCTATTTCCCAGTCCAGAATTAAAATCCTTGAACTGGCCGGGAAACGAACCCGGGACCTTGGAATAAGAGACAGGCACACTACCTCTACACCACATGTTTAGCAATCTGCTTTACGTCCCACCGAGTCATATAGGTCTTATTGTGACGATGGGAGAGGAACGGCTAAGTTTACTTCAGGGCTGCACCACTAACGGCACGGCCAATTCGTCCGGTAATAATAATAATAATAATAATAATAATAATAATAATAATAATAATAATAATAATAGTAATAATAATAATAATAATAATAATTATTATTATTATTATTATTATTATTATTATTATTATTATTATTATGTATTTATTCATTTGTGTCTTTATTAAGTGGCGAAGTTAGGGCTCTTGGCCCTCTCTTACGCTTAACCACGTACAATTTATTTATTTTTACAGTATTAATCTAAAATAACATTGTAATCAATTACTGTTATGATCTATTACATGCCGACGTCTTACGATATGGGGTCTCGAATGGGTTTCAAAACCTGACCGGCTTTGAACACGACATCTTGAGGCCCGGAGGAGGACACTCTACCACTGAACCAAAGAGAATTGCACGTAATAGACTTCACATATTATCTTCTTTATCCAACACTGTGTTCTATAGAAACACTCGCAGCTCCACAGGGAGGCTAAAATTACCATGTATTTGAAGTAGATTCAGACAGCAATATTTTATGATCTATTGGGCATACACCCCTCTCATTTTGAAGGCAAAATGTATACCTTCAACACAGATTCCCCCTCAACTACTCTCCGTCCCAGTAAGCATATCCACTTTTGCACTGAATGAAAGAAAGGAAAAAAGGGACGAATTCGATGTGCTCTTCTTTTTTTTTTCACTTCTTCCTATCAAACTATTCCTCTTGATTCAATATGTTTGTTGCTGCTACTCTTATCCTCAGTCAATTCCCGACCCCTCGTGTGAGATCTGCTTATGGCTTTAGGAAATGGATAGATGTCTCCAACGCTCTTTCTGTGCTTTCTCGTTTATCGGTTTCCAATGCGTTCCCTATTGAGCGCTTTAGACCATTCTGTCACCTCTCATTCTCCATCTCACTCTTTTCGTTCTGATATAGAAATGCTAGCCTGTCTTTCTCTCCCTAGCTTTATCATATTTAGAATTTTTTTTTCCAAAGCCGAAGGGTGATAAGTGCTTGTCGGATCATAATGTAGTTAATAGTTCGTCTCCTTATCATATTTTTGCTGGGTTTACGAGTTTATGCCACGTCTCTGAATATCTGTAGATAAAACATACCGTATTAACTTGGAAGGCGAGGCGATAATGTTAACTACATTTCATATTTGTAAAAGATGTCAGATTATCATTCCATTTAGTGTTACACTGTATAAGTATTTACTGGAAATGACATTCCATAGAAAGTTCTGTTTGTAATATGTAATAAATTATCGTAATCTTTGTTACTATTGTGCAGTTGTACTTGTAGATTCCAAATTATTTCACTTTGTATTACGTTGTGGAGATGTAATTTGAAAAATTAGCATATATTTTTAGTATAATTATGCTAAATTATTCTAAGGTTTTTTACCATTAAGAATTTTTATATCACGTATCATGGCTAGGATTAAATTGTCATTCCACTTATTGTTATGTTTTTGGAAATGTCGCTGGAGGAAAGCTTTTATTTTCAAACAATAAAAGGTAAAATTATCGCAGCCCCATTTTATCAAGAATGTATGCCATTAAATGAAATCATTATAAAGTTGTATTTGTAGATTTCAGACTATAATTACATTTCGTGCTACGGCGTGCAAGTATTTGTTTCAGAAGTTACTTTTTGCTATTTTCTTTACGTCGCATCGACACAGATAGGTCTTATGGCGACGATGGGATAGGAAAGGCCTAGAAGTTGGAAGGAAGCGGCCGTAGCCTTAATTAAGGTACAGCCCCAGCATTTGCCTGGTGTGAAAATGGGGAAACCACGGAAAACCATCTTCAGGGCTGCCGACAGTGGGATTCGAACCCACTATCTCCCGGATGCAAGCTCAAAGCCGCGCGCCCGACTCGTGCGGTGTCAGAAGTTATTAAGTTGTTATTAAGAAAAATATTATGTTTTACAACATATCGTCGTTGCCGGGACAAAACCTCCTATGTGAAATATTTTAGGTTAGAACTTTGGCCAGTTCTGTCATCTAAGGTGCAATATTGTGTGAATATTGTCAAGGCATTCTCGCTCTTCATATTGTATGTGCTGCGGGTCAGTATATATCCAAAAATACTATCACATAGGAGGTTTTGCCCCGGCATCGACAATATACTAAATTTCCATCAGCCCCCTTTTTTTTCTTTACAACAATAGTAACATCTGCTCTCCAATAAAACGTCTAGGATTTTGTAGTTACAGATTGTAGATTACCATTCCGTTTAATGTTATCCTGTTTTAAGTATTGAGTGAAAATAAAATTGGATGAAATTGATTTTACAATATATTATGATAACTTACCACGCTCATCGTATAAAATCTATTATTGCTGACGCCCTAAGTGGAAAGCAATACACAGTGTACGAGGAGGTGCATGGACTGTCTCAAGCCGCCGGCATGACATGATAGCAATACTACCGGGCTCAAATCATGGTTACATAATAGACACCACAATTAGAACCGAGGCATCATCTACTCAACACAAGGAGAAATGTGATAATTATATATAAACCTACAATTCCATATTACGCTGAGAAATGTCACCTGGACTCCATGGAGGTGTTGGGATTGATGATAGGAGCAAGAGGCACCATTACTGACGTACTTTTTGGATAACCAATTTATTAAGGATAATGGGTTAGTGGCCCTGAAAGGCTCGTTAATAATAGTCAGAAATCATTTAAACTCTTAGCTATGTATTTGTCCTATAAGGAGTTCCTCATAGGTTTCTGATTGATTGATTGATTGATTGATTGATTGATTGATTGATTGATTGATTGATTGATTGATTGATTGATTGATTGATTGATTGATTGATTGATTGATTGATTGATTGATTGATTGATTGATTGATTGATTGATTGATTGATACTATTTTTACTGAGTAATAGGTGTATTAATATCTTATAGACAATATATTTTATACTACCTTTGCAGCTGTCATCAACCCTATTCATGTAAGCTTTATCTTTTTGGCAGCCTCCAAATGGGAGGGGGAGCAGAAATAAATATATTTGAAGTGTGTATTAAGAATGTCCGATAAGTTGGTAGAGTGTTCTCGGGGCATTATTGGGTTATCCGACACTTGTTTACTGTCCAGTAGTGTGCTCATAAACTAGAAGGAATGATTACTGTATTTAATAAATAAATAAATAAATAAATAAATAAATAAATAAATAAATAAATAAATAAATAAATAAATAAATGTAGTTAGTTTTACGGCGCACCAAGACGGCCAGGACTTCTTGCAACGATGGGATAGAGCGGAGCTTGGACTGGGAAGGTGGAGTTAATTAAGGTACACCCCCAGCATTTACTTGCTGTGAAAATGGGAAACCACGGAAAAATCATCTTCAGGGCTGTCAGCAGTGGAATTTGAAATCATAACCTTTCGGAAACAAGCTCAGAACTACATGATCTTTACCGCCAGACAATTCGGTCAGTAAAATTGAAAGAATTGATCTTACCGGGCAAGTTGGCCGTGCGTGTAGAGGCGCGCGGCTGTGAGCTTGCATCCGGGAGATAGCAGGTTCGAATCCCACTATCGGCAGCCCTGAAAATGGTTTTCCGTGGTTTCCCATTTTCACACCAGGCAAATGCTGGGGCTGTACCTTAATTAAGGCCACGGCCGCTTCCTTCCAACTCCTAGGCCTTTCCTATCCCATCGTCGCCATAAGACCTATCTGTTTCGGTGCGACGTAAAGCCCCTAGCAAAAAGAATTGATCTTTGCAAACACTTCCTTACCGATCTGATTCAACAACAATACGGAACATTAATCATTCACTTCCTTAGCAAAAGCACTCAGCAATTCATTCACAGAAGAGAAATTTGAGCTGTATGAGCTAGTTGATAGGCGCAAGAGACTAAAAACGTGACACAAATCCTCTTTCCGCGCCGACTTGATGGATTTTTAATGTGGATTTGGGGCTCCAACAATAGTATCTTTGAATTGATTATCTTTTGACAGCAAGTAGAGAAGAGCGGTATTGAGGAGTGGTTAGAGGGGGCCATGAATGAATGGGAATGGGGTGGGGAAGGTCAGATTCCAAATAAAAGGAGAGAAATCATTCATTGTTTCTATATTGAATTCACAAATAAATGACAATATTTTCAGGGAGGGAAAGCACTGTTAGTTTGTTAGATATGTATCAGTTGAACAAAGCACGACTTTTCTGTAGTAATAACAATAATGAGTCCTTTCTTTCCTTTTCCTAGATAAAATATTATTAAGTATATCAATATAGATATTTATCTTTATGCTTGAATTGTGGTAACAAGTGAATGTCACATTACGAACAAAAGCGTCGTCTGTACTCCGCCTTCTAAATGTCCGCTTGTTCAATGAGCAGACATTACGGGCACAGCCTCCTGGAGGGAGAGAATACCTCTCCCTGCCTCCAACTTAGGGGTGAACAAAAAATGATGTTTATTTCCTTGTCATTATTTTTGCAAGATTGCAAGACACAACTACGTTACTAATAACTTGTTGAATGTGTTTCTTTAAAAGTCGTAGTCCTAATGTGATCGGTGTGACGAATCCTCTATCTCACCGTCGGATAGCATCTCAACTGCTCTCATGTAGGCTGAGTGAACCTTGAACAAGCCCTCAGATCAAGAAAAGAATAGGTTAGGCTGTGTCACGACTTTTTAGTTTTTTGCCGGGCTGAGTGGCTCAGACATTTGAGGCGCTGGCCTTCTGAACCTAACTTGGCAAGTTCGATTCTGGCTCAATCGGGTGGTGCTTGAAGGCGCTCAATTACGTCAATCTCATAACAGTATAGTTATTGGCACGTAAAATAACTCCTGTTGGAGAACACTCCAACACCTCGGCATCTCCGAAAAACCGAAAAAATATTTTTTTTTGCTAGGGGCTTTACGTCGCACCGACACAGATAGGTCTTATGGCGACGATGGGATAGGAAAGGCCTAGGAGTTGGAAGGAAGCGGCCGTGGCCTTAATTAAGGTACAGCCCCAGCATTTGCCTGGTGTGAAAATGGGAAACCACGGAAAACCATCTTCAGGGCTGCCGATAGTGGGATTCGAACCTACTATCTCCCGGATGCAAGCTCACAGCCGCGCGCCTCTACGCGCACGGCCAACTCGCCCGGTGAAAAAATATTTAGTAGGACGTAAATACAATAACATTAACTATTAATTAGTTTTTTATTATAACGTTAATAACTGGTAGGAGGATAGGCCGTGCCTTTTCGTTTATGTTCTCTCTCTACCTAACTTATAAGGTATTTTCCGTTCGGCGCTGGAAATTCACCGTTTCCTAACATTCAGCTTGTATAAATTCGCCATATGTTGCGCTAATGTCAAATTGTTGCCCGATCTTTTTCTAATTTCCTTTTACAGTTATTGGACGGTGTCTAATATAGTTCTTCATTGTGACATTGAATAGCGCCTCCGAAAAGAAAGAAAGAAAAATAACTTTGAATATCTTGAGAACCGTTTGTAATGAAGGATTGCCCTGAGTATGTGTCTGCCCAAATCGACTGTGATGTGCGCGGTTTGTACTGTATTTTACAACGTTTTGCATTCTTCCCCACTTTCATCTCGCTCACCTTTTAAAACTGGCCTCTCAGTTTATTTTTTCTGTCCTTCTTTCTTTCTTAATCCATTTACCCACTAGGGTTGATTTTCCCTCGGACTCAGCGTGGGATTCTACCTCTACCGCTTCAAGGGCAGTGTCCTGGAGCGCGAGACTTTGGATGGAGGATACAACCGGGGAGGAGAACCAGTACTTTGTCCAGGCGGTCTCACCTGCTATGCTGAACAGGAGCCTTATGGAGGGAGAAGGGAAGGGAAGATTGGAAGGAATAGACAAGGAAGAGGGAAGGAATCGGCCGTGGCCTTAAGTTGGGTACAGTCCTGGAATTTGCTTGGAGGAGAAGTGGGAAATCACGGAAAAACACTTCGAGAATGGCTGAGGTGGGAATCGAACACCCCTCTTCTCAGTTGACCTCCCAAAGCTGAGTGGACCCTATTCCAGTCCTCGTAACAGTTTTCAAATTTAATGGCAGAACCAGGAATCGAATCCGGGCCTCTGAGGGTGGCAGCTAATTACACTAACCACTACACCGCAGAGGTGGACATCCCAATTTATTCAAATCAAAAATCTCTGAATTGGCTGGTAATCAAACCCGCGGCCTCTTGGTGAAAGGCGGGTTCATTACTCTGAGGCCACAGGTTCCACTCGAGAAGTATTTGCAGAAGTTTAAATTTTGATCTAAAGATAACTAGCAAGCCTTGCACCAAGGGAAGAAATGCCACAAAATGCAAGTTTGGTTACCCCTGGCGCGGTTTGCAAGAGTCAGTCGGTCTTTTAAATCAGAATATTCAATAGCAAGAACTTTTGTTCGCGAGCGGAGAGAGATGAAAGTCAGCAAGACAATAGCTGGCTGACAGAAAGTTAGCTAATAATATGGATTATTGGCCGCCTTTCCTTCTTGTGAACACACATAGCCACGGTAAGTAGCCTCCGGTTTACAGGTACACTCACTTCCCAACACAATGGTGCACCACATCCGGCCATTTAGAGAACTGTTCGTAAGTGTGTGTAGACGACCATATTTATGGAGGAAGTACTTCAATATTCCTCAATATTAAGAGAGAAGTGCTGGGAGACCATTTTCTGTTTGTAATATTGTACCAGGAGTAGTTTAATGAGATGCTTAACAGGTAGTGTACAGTATATTGTTACCTTCGCCAGGGCGGAAATGTTGTAAAAAAAAAAAAAAGGTGTAATATGTTGAAGATGATGATGATGATAATGATGATGTTTGTTGTTTAAACGGGCCTAACATCTAGGTCATCCGCCTCATATGTTGAAGAAACTCGGATAATATCCAGATAACCATTGCATTTTACGATAACTAATATTGACCCCTTGGAGGTCCATCGTTAACGGGTTCAATATGTAAGTTAAATAATGCTACGTTCTGAAGATGTGTCAGTAAGTTGTTCAATACTGAATGCCATTACGTAGTGACAAACTAAGCGAGCTGACTGCGTGGTTAGAGCCTTGCGTTACAAAGTAAAAATTAAATGGCGTATGGCTTTTAGTGCCGGGATGTGTCCGAGGTCTTCGGCTCGCCAGGTGCAGGTCTTTTGATCTGACACCCGTAGGCGACCTGCGCATCGTGCTGAGGATGAAATGATGATGAAGACGATACATACACCCAGTCCCCGTGCCATGGGAATTAACCAATTCTGGTTATAATTCCCGACCTTGTCGGGAATCGAACCCGGGGCCCCTGTGACCAAAGGCCAGCAGGCTAACCATTTAGCCATTAAGACCATAAGTTAATGGAATAGTCTTACGCCCGGAGATACACGTTTCTGTTAGGTATAATACAAATCTTCCGGGCTATTATGCCGTGGTCCACTCCTCTCATATCGTCCAGACGTTTCGACTACCGCAGCAGTATAGCATAATACCCCGGAAGATTTTTATTATATTGACACAGGCCGTGAAAGCCTGCATACTTTGATTTCTGTTAAGCAGTATTGTATAATACAACCGAGTATTTCAACCGAATCTGTTTGTGTCCGATCCTTTCTGTCTGTGTCAAATCTGTCCCTTCAGGTAATTAATTCCTTCCTTTGCCGTAGAGACGTACCACCACGATCACCAACACCACCACCACTAGCAACACCACTGACAACAGCATACTGTAGTCATGAGATGTGGTGTTCTTCAGCTTTAAGCTAATGTAAGTTTGTTTCAATTACTTTAAACCACAATAATATTAATTAATTAATACAATTATTTTTGTTAAGACATTGAAGAAGAGCATTATTTAAATAATTAGAACAATAATTTGCCTCGGTTTATTATTCACTGAGTAACGAGATAGGAACTGTACGTTCTTATAAACGACGTCCTATGTCACTCTACACCAGAAGGGAAGAAACATTATTTATTAATCGAGGAATTTTCTGCAATATAGAGGGGTCCAGCCAAACACTTCTAAATCTAAACCCAGCGCAATGACTTAATACCCCCGCAATGTAGGCACTATTCTGCCTAAAAGACCTGCAGTCACGGCTTCGATACAGCCCCTGCACTTTTTTCCCATTTTCAAGTAATTGCAGTTTAGACGAGTGTCTAAGCACAAGGGTACTATTAGTAAAATTTTACTAGTGAATTTCTCTGAGTGAAAATGCACCTACGGAAAACGGATTTTCATAAGATAAAATCCACACTTCTAGCTGTTCAGGCAAGAAACTCAATGCTGAAAACATCCTAGGGATACAAGCAACGAAATTTAGGAAAATAAAATATAATAAAGTATAAGAATATATTCTTCATTTATTCCCAAAAATGTACAATCCCTTTCTTAACCAATCGTTATCCAGTCGATTCGAGTAGCAGTTTGTCTTTTTCTACCACTACGAGCATTAATGTGTGTCAATGCATTGTTTCACTTATGCACCGCTACGAGTGGCAATGTGAGTCAATGCACAGCTTCATTTAAGCACCACTACGAGCGCTAATGTGAGTCAATGCATTGTTTCACTTAAGCACCACTACGAGCGCTAAGGTGAGTCAATGCACAGCTTCATTTAAGCACCACTACGAGCGCTAATGTGAGTCAATGCATTGTTTCACTTATGCACCACTACGAGCGCTAATGTGAGTCAATGCATTGTTTCACTTATGCACCACTACGAGTGCCAATGTGAGTCAATGCACAGCTTCATTTAAGCACCGCTACGAGCGCTAATGTGAGTCAATGCATTGTTTCACTTAAGCACCACTACGAGCGCTAAGGTGAGTCAATGCACAGCTTCACTTATGCACCACTACGAGCGCTAATGTGAGTCTATGCACAGCTTCACTTAAGCACCACTATGAGCGCTAATGTGAGTCAATGCATTGTTTCACTTAAGCACCACTACGAGCGCTAATGTGTGGCAATGTAGGTTTTCATTTAAGCCCTTATAACAACATTCAGTGTGGACATTTTCAAAAATCCAAAAACGCCTGAGGATACTGAACCGAGCAACACCTTATAGAAAAAAAATGTAAATAATTTGGCTAGAATTTGAATAAAAAAGAGTAAAAAAACAAGCGACTTCAGGCTGTTTTTCCGGAACTGCATTTAGGTCGGAAGTGATTTTCAAAATCTGCTTTTTAGTTTGATAGATCTATCGAAGACTTACAATTTGAAACCCTTTTCGGGCCCTTTAGTCCTTCAATTTCGGAGAAATTGAGAAAATTGCTTAATTTTACGTTTTTCGTAGTGTGGGGGGGGGGGGGGGCTACTTTGTCTATTAAGAAATGTTTACAACATTAAATCATTTCTTGTATCAGGATTCATTGTTTTACCAAATATATGAATTTCATTGTGTTACACAGATTATTTTTCAGTAGCTCACGATTTTCTCCGTGAGAGTGCTCCATGTTGGTTGGATGCAGAGCACCCAATTCCTCCCACATTCTACAGGCACGACCAACGAAATGAATAATTGTTTGTTGGTCGAACAAAAGGGTCCCGTAGTCTAATTGCAACGAGAGACTGCAAAACAAGACGGGCGAAGAGAAGAAGAGCAAATCATGTGGAAACTAGAATTAAATCTTAGGGTTGGCTGAGCGAAATTTGAAACCTATCTCATCTCCCTTCTTCCTTCTCAACATACATACAAGATACATATATAATCTTTTCATTCAGGGGATGCAATGGTAATGCTTTTATTAGGCGGATCTACAGAGAATACACGGAGGGAATTATGGGCTGCCGACTGGGGTGAGGAATGGAAGGGGGTGGAAAAAAGAGAAAGGAAATAAAGGCAGAGGGTAAGAGCTTTTGTTGTGGCCAAGTCTTGTATTGTGGGACGTTAGGAAGGAACTGGTAAGAAAGATATATAGCTTAAAGCATTACCTGGCTAATTGTATCATCATGGACGGGTAGGGCAATGCTTTTACTTATCCTTGACTGTGAAGTGTCGGATTTCTCAAGCTCCAGGTGAAACATTTGGATGTTTTCTATCATTAGCTCGATGGCTGGTTGGATCCTCAAGATGCCCTACCGTAAAAACAAACATACTGTATATCTTCATTATGTCCGACTCCTTAGATGTTCGATCCTGGCGCGGTCCAGCGGTATTTTAAGGTATTTTGCGCGTCGGTCGATTTATTGGCATGTAAGAGACAAACTTCCGGCAGCTCGGCGTCATCGAAAAGCGTAAAAGTAGTTAGTGGGGCGCCAGTAACATTATTAGTATTATTACCCCTGAATGGTCAGCGTCGATATTTTCGGTTGAGCAGACCCGGGTTCGATTCCTAACAGTGTCGATGATTGATTTGAATCCTATCTGGTTAAATCTTCTGACTTGGGAACTAGGTGTCTGTGTTGTCTTGACACATCACACTACCAGCCAACAAGGAAACATCCAATAGAGAATACATTTTTCCACGCAGGTTTGGCGTTTACAACGGCATTTTTATTAGATGAAATGTATATATGTCCCACTGTTCCCAGCATTTTATTCATATTCGCAATGGAGAAAACTGTGCAGAGCGTCCGTGGCTCAGGTAGTCTGTTTCCATGGTCCAAATCTCGATGACTCCATGTGAGATTTGTGCTGGAAAAAGCAAAGGTGGGGCAGATTTTTTTATCCGGGTACTCCGGTTTTCCCTGTCATCTCTTATTCCAGCAACAAACACTCCCATATTTTATTTCATCTGTCAGTCATTAACCATTGCCCCAGAGGAATGCGACAGGCTTCGGCAGCCGGTACAATTCTTATCCTCGCCGCTAGATGGGGCCGTCATACATTCCGTCCCTGAACCGGTCGAATGCCTGAGAACAAGCTGTGGATTTTCATTTTTGAATGAAGAAAACTATCTCAGTGAGTGTATTTTATAGAAATACATCGTAAATCAAGCATGAGCTTCGTGTAGTCGGGTAATGCAGTACATACTTGCCATCCGTAAAATAACCAACCGGCTTCATTCCTTCGCGCGAATGTTTGAAATAACGTGACTTTTTGTGACTTTGTAATATTGTGAACCACATTTCTTAACCGCAGACGATCAGGAGACAAGCTCCTAAAGACAGTCCCGTACTATGAACCTTTTCCAATGTGCGCATGCGTAACACAGCAGCCAAATAACGAGAACCAGCATGGCCACCGCCTTCGTAATATACAGGCCGTACTGTACAAAGCGGGACAAGCCAATCAGCTGATCAATTGAGGCGAGCTAAGCGAATGTTACAAATTGTACTTGTGAATGTAATCCGTAAGAATTGGGGGTATTCTTAGGATAATTGTGAATTTTGAGAGACAAAATTTACATTTAAGTATATTGCATGTTTTTCCTTTAAATTTATCACATCAGGATTTACGTGAACAGCTGTTATTAAGATAATGAGACCTCATAGTTTACGTTAGGCATGGGATCTTCACGTGGTGAGTAATGTAAATTCAAATGACGTAATACTTCTCGTGTAATTTACGTATTTAATTGTTATCGTATAACGCGTTTTAATAGAAATATAATATGGTATACATTTAAATACAGTGCGTGAAAGTTCGCATTTGACACAATGCTAGGAACTTGTGCCTACCACGGCAAAAATAGAACTATACAAGTAAATAGACATTAATATTTTCATTTTTTTTTTCGTATGGGGGCAGGTTGCCTTTATGAAAAACGAAAATCCCAACCGACAAAATACCTGTTACGAAGAATAAAATTGTATGTTTCACTCATTTTCCAGAGTTGATGATGAGTTCTGCTTTTGACTTTCTTGTTTCACAGATTTACAGCAGAGCGTTTTATTGTTGATACAGAATAAGTATAAAAGTGGAGAGTTACCAATGGAACCTACATATGGTTATTTCTTGGGTTCTTAATGTTGAGTACGCGCTGCCTTTTCTCCCCAAAATTAATGTGAGTAAAAACCATTCCTCGGCAGTTTCCGTGAATGTGGGAAGTAACTAACAGATCTGGCTGATCAGTGCATTATTTGGCAAAACATGGGCTATTGCTAAACAAAAAAATGACACAGATGTTTGTATATAAGAAAGGGTCTCAAGTAAGTCTTCGAAGGATAGTGCCAGATACATCAACAAAGAAAAACAAAAAAAGAAAAACAAGAAAGCTACTCTATTTATGTCCATCTAGAGGTATAGAAGTAACGTTTATTATTGCACGTTTGTTGTCTCCATATTTGTATTAATGCATAATAATTATTTGTTGGGTACATTGACGAGTAAAACATTGAAGCTTTGGCTGCGTAGATCGCAACTGAAACCTACTTCTGCCAGAATTACATAGACCTGAATTACAAGTTATGATGCGATTACAGGTTTTAGTGATCTCACCTGTAATATTAATACAACATTTGTAAATATTTCACAATTACAAAAGGTACAGACGCATCATGTCCTTGCATTGCACGGGTCGGACGGAGGAAACAGTTCGCCTCTTTGTGTGACGTCATCGGAGGTACAGTACGGCCTGTACATCACGAAGGCAGTGGCATGATACAGGCACGCATTACGACAGCAGAAAGGAAACTGAAATAAAAAGCAATACAGTGTATGGAATAAGTGACCGTATAATACAGTACAGGTACTTAGTGTTTTCAGTCTGGTGAATGAGCACAAGTTTAGCACGCAGTTATAGTCAATCGGCAGTTTACTCAGAAGACAGCAAGCAACACAACCAATTGTGAACTTTGAAAACGAACACTCACCATTTCTTAAAGAAAGTGAACTTGATATTTTATGTGCGCATTCTCTACTTAATGGTTTGTTAAAAATACAAGGCTAATTAAGGACACACAGTATCAGAGTGCCGGTTAGGTTGATGCCGCTTCAGACACGACTGCTGAACAAAAGTATTATTACGTATGTAACAGGTATGGCGTTTCCGTGAGTTTGGCACTATCTCTTACAGTTTCAGAAGATATTTCTGTTTTACATGCCTCCGCAAAGTAGTTCTTGCTTCGTACACACTACCATACTCAGAGCAAGTAAACATAGTGAACTTACAGAGTAGGCGTATTGCCTATCTTCTTATTCACAAAACCACACAAAATGAAACAGAATAGAACGACAACAACAACAATGAAAGAAAAGAAAACGATACGATCAAAACGAAATAAAACCACCGAATAACGACTGTCACTTGTTACGTCCAACCACGGCCGACTAGATGCGTCGCTCTGGAGCTGGAGCGCAGCGAGGGATCCAGTCGGCCGTGCTCCAACAGTTACAGTTACATCAGCTAGTGCTTAGCCTACAAGGAATACAAAGCCTGCTCACTCGCAGTGTTCTCTTCAGAAACAGTGTCCGCCTGGCAGTGCGCGTCTTGACCGCTGCAACGCTAGTATACCACCTCACATCAGCACTCAGTAGCATTGGTAACGGGAGTTAAAACCAGCACAAATTGACCTCTATACTATACTTCCTGTATATTATATACATTACTGAACAGAATAAAGTAGAAAATAATTAATGTTCAGCTTTTACCCCTAGGAGTTCAATTCAGCTGTGGATTTTCATTTCAGATATATCTGGCATTTAAAAGGATATACGGTCTGCACTAGATATTTTTACTACCACACCATAGATTTTCAGTGAAAAGGAACGACTTTAACTATTTTCCTTGATATTTTCTTCTCATAAATTGTTTTTCTTATCGAGAAGTATTCTTAGCGATACTCATCTGTCATGCCATTAGCGTAGTTAGTGACAGAGAGGTGCAGAAACTTCTGCAGTATTATTCTGCTTTGTTTCTCAGGATGATCACTTATCCCACACCGTAGAATAGGATTTTTAGCAACACGTGGCAACAGTATTTCGGTTAATGTTTGTGCTGTTTTTGGACTCCCCAGCATTACCGATAACATTTCGTCCCTTACTTGCCTCAGTTTCATCAGCAGTGAAACAAAACTTGGCTTTGGATACCTGAGGCCACCTCTGTCTTTGCTTTTTTTAATGACGTTAGTGGAGATGGACTCTGGATACTACTCATTTTATCAACACACTCTTGACATGGCATGTGGTCTTCGACAACTCTTACCAAATACCCTTCAATATATGCCATTGCAGCACTCGATGGAGCGGTCACTAAGGTTCCATAACTTATTCTTGGTACCACCTACACAACAGAATTAGGAAATTATTATCAGCAGAATAGGAGCAATAATAATAAGTAACCTAATTTTTGCCGTCTCATGGTCTGCGTATTTACTGTACCATACCTGGTCTGTTTATTGCTTTAATCCATAATTCCCTAGTTGGCTCTTAGCAACTCATGGAAACTAGTTCCAGGAACTTTATTTCTAGAGCCTTGTTTACAAAACGGAACGCAGCAGTACACCAGCGTAATATGATTGACGTATTTTAACCATATCCTTTTCCCATTTGGCCAGTGTGTGAATTAAGCAGAAGGTGTCAGGTTCCAATTCATCCTCAATTTACAAGAGTTTCCCCGTTTCACATCGGATGGTAAAATTATATTCTGCGACGTTTGCAGCAAGAGGTGAGTGAAACTTTCCCCATAACGAATTATTATCAATTTAACAAAATCAACACGGTGTTTTAAATAATGCATATTAAGATACGTAAAACTGCAGCTGCCTAAAAATACTGTAGAGCCTATTTAAGAGTCTGTTTTAGGCAGTTAAAATAATATTTTAGTACCAAAAAATCCGAGGTCTAGTAATCACTATATCAACTAACACAAACCCCAGTCCCCGAGACAGAGGAATTAATTAGACGTGATTATAATCACCCATCCGGCCGGCAATCGAATCTGGGACCTTCTGAACCGAAGGCCTCAACGCTGACCATTCAGCCAAGGATTCGGACAAAACAAAATCATTATTGAGTTTCATTATTTCTATCGGTATTAACATTCAACTTTCGTCACCAGTAAGCATACAGTGTGTAGAAATACCGCCAACCAACGTGTTCATGTGAGGTTGAATTGCAGCGCCTCTAGCGGCAAATATAGCATCCACAGGGCGGACAGCTATGAGTGGCTATTGGGCAGGCTTTGTATTCCTTGTAGTGGTAGAACCACCGCCGTCTCAAGGGTAGACATGGAAGCGCGCATGCGCGTTTCTCGTTTGGTTCACAGTACGATCCTGTCTCTAGGCGCTAGTGATGAGGAGGGGTCAAAACTGGCACCAACATAAAAATATGCATATTCAAAAATCATATGAGAATTCCAAAATAACATTCAGAGCGACACTCACAACACATGTGACTGTGTTGGTTGAGCACAATGATACTCGACACTCGTCCATTTAACTCGAGAAGAAATTGCAAGGTCCTGAAAGATACTAAATTTTATCTTTGAAGAGACAGGTAGTTCCAAAATTCATATTGATATATCAATATCAAACCTTACCAGAGTTTAAAGATGCAGAAATTGGAAACCTCTTCAGACTATTATTTGATTTCGCAAGCGGTGAATCTGTTCTCTGGACACTCGCGGCAAAGTACGGAACGACATTTTTGGCGCACTGGACGGCTGCAAACGATACAGTACATTGTTCGTTAGTCTGATTCTACATCAGAACTTCGAAACTGAAACTCAGGATCATTTTATCAACCACTCACTGTTCACAAAGTGAGGAAAATCGGAGTTATTTATAGAGCTAAATAGAAACATGTGAACTTCGATATTTGCACGAATACCGAGTAGAATGAAGACGGACAACATTAGTCAACAGCCGCCTTCAGCTTGGAGTAAGATACAAGGAAAAGCAACAGTTGAGGAATAAACCGAGGAACGTGGTACAGGTCGGTAGATGCAGAGTGGACTCGGCCCTCAAGTGGCCACGGTTGGTCCGTGATCCAACAGCTCTGCACTCCGTCCGGCCAACCGAGGAGAGGAGGGGTGGCCACGGCCGTACCGTGGCTCTACGCCTCTGCATTCGGGAGACGGGACAGGGCTGAACCTCACGGCTGGCCCCAACCGTCGGCTGTCCTGAGTATGGTTTTCCGTGGTTTTCAATTCTCCTGCACTAAGGCGAACGCCGGAAGAGTTAGTACTATTGGCCACGGCTGCCAACCCACTCACCTTCTCCGAGCATCTCCTTCACAGTAACAAATCTCCCGGGCTGAGACACGCCGTCACCGTCTAAGAGGCCCGCCTCCCCCTTCAGGGGAGGAATGAAAACATTTTAGCAGCAGTAGTAGTAGTAGTAGTAGAACGTGGTAGGGATGTACAGAGTGACTTGTGCCACAAACGACCACACCTCACCATTTGAGGGTTAAGCATTGTCTTTAACAGCCTCTAGATGGGGGAAGCAGAAATATTCTTTCTCTCACAAGGAAATAAGGTCTTATAAAAACAATATAACTTCCGTCGTAATTTAAACAAACTATACTGTACGTCTGTCAAGACTAGCGTGGACGTTTTGAATAACGAATGAAAGTAGGTGGATCTTCATCTTTGGTGGAGCTGTACGAAGATGAGGAAATCTGTTGGCGTGCTCTAAACGGAGAGCAATGAAACCGAAGACCACAAAATATCAAGAATAATAGGTTTCAATCTGCTCGGTTCACAATGTAAGTTAATGATAGGAAAAACTAAAGGAAGAAAGGCGCTATCCTCACGAACAGGAAGCAGTTGTAAAAATCTAGTGAGATCTCCTTTATAATTAGTGTGTTCACAATGCCTGACCAAAAGGGAGTGGAATGATATTGTACTTGTTGCTAACAGATGTCTCGTCCTCAGTAATTGTAACGTTGGAGCTGAAGCTAGTCTGCACTACATTAAACTAATTGGGCAAACCATAGTGACCGCACTAAACGATATAATTGGCGGAGTTAGATTGTCTGAATTCCAGTACACGATTTAGCCATTTCCCCCTCCCCTCCACACTCGCCGTGCCAGCCCTACCATCAACCGCTTCTCCCTCTGCTGGTTAGTTTAGTTTCATTAGCTTACAATATGAGGACATAAGTTCACACTAATATCACTAAGATGGAGCGTCTGCAATGTTTGAGACCGTAACATAACCAGTCGACGTCACCCCTCCGCACGAGTGGTCCAAATGTTTGTGGCTACACAACGTCTTATGAATTTGTATTCACGATGTGATGTGTTCAAACCCCACTGGACAAAGCCCTGAAAATCCTCTGACATTGTTTCTAGTTTACACAATTTATATTTAGTAGTTCAACGTCACATTAACACAGGGAATGTTTTCGAAAACGTATTGTGGTCCAAATAACTCAAACAAAATGGTCCCAACATGAAGTTGCGCATAGAAACAAACAAAAACGTGTCCAGCAAGGTTTTGGGGGGTCGGAGATTATGAATTCCATGTCAAAATTGCAAACTTTAAAATAGCGGGTACAATCTGGCGGACCAAATATTGAATAAATTAACGGATTAGGGTGAAACTATACACTGACCAACAAAATTAATGGATCACTTGAATTTTCAAAGGAAAAAGCATATTAAAATGCGAAAAATTTGTTCTATTATTATTAATATCGATTATTTCTTCATGAAATAAGAATCTAAGTAACTAAGGGTAACAGTAACAGACAGACAACATTACTTAGATAATTTTTTCATGAAAATAATCAATGTAAATAATAAACGAAATGTTTCACAATTTAACATGCTTTTTTCACATTGAAAATTCAATTTTGCTGGTCAGGGTATTTAAATGGTTTCCGTGATCGATGCTTTTAATTGGATGCCAATGTTGCAAAATTCAAAATTCAAATTTAATATGATGGATGAAATATCGACGTACCGTCTTGCCACATTCAAGGAATATATTTTAAATTTCACCGCATCAGTGCCACACCCACTTGCCACTGGTTGCAAGAGATCTTTGCTCTTTGACATCACTTCTTCATCGATACCGGCACGTTTAAAAAAGGCCTGTTACGCACTGTCGCAGTAAAATGGCGACAAAAGAGAATCGGGAAAATATGGAGAGCCAACACTTTCTATTTCCATTTAAATACGTTCAAACTCATTAGGACTTTTTTCAAAGCAGGACTAGGTGGAAAATATTTTGTAACCAACAATTTGCGAGAATATCGTGATTACTCAAAAATATTAGAATCCATATGTCTGAAGTGGTTATATTCGATATAGTACTTTCAAAATGTGATCGACTCACCTTCCGGGGTGTTAACCACTACAAATCGTAAAAGAAAAAAAAAACGGTGCAAGTGTCACGTAAACACTTTGAACATCACCCGATTGGAGACTTCCACAAATCGGACATTTCCGTTAATCTGCTTACCGGCGACATGGCAGCGCGAACAACAAAAATATATGGCTGGAATATCAACGTCACATTGAAGTAGTCTATCCATACCATCTACACATGATTTTATGCAAGTTAACTCGCAATGCACTGTTTAATTTTTTTAAATTCTGGCCAGGTATTTGAGTGATTTAAACCACTGTGCGACGAAAGGATGGGAACGGCAAAGACTGTGTAGGAAGAGGTTGTGGCCCTAATTAAGGTATAACTCCAGCATTTGCCTGATATGAAAACGGAAAACCACACAAAACCATCTTTGGGGATGCCGACAGTGGGATTTGAACCTACTTTCTCCAGAATGTAAGCTGACTCTTTTATGTGTGCTGCATAAAATGCGTTTATTTACGCTTTCATCCTCTACTCCCATAAACTACTGTACTAAATTATCCCTCTCATTTCCCTTTTCGTTAACATTTGAGTCCTTATTGAGGCCATATTTTAATTTACTTTACAAAATTCTGATAGTGTTCTCTTGCTGTTACATTCTGCCCTTATAGTTTGTCTTCCTCTTTCACTCTTTGGACTACCTTCTTACACAATCTATTTCCCAGTAGTACCTCATCCCTACGTCGTCTAATAGCTTCTTCACCCCGTCGACATAATAGCTTCCATTTTTATGTTAACTTGGTGCCGATATGCTATGCGTAGATATGGCAGGAATATACAAAACCAAACCAAACCCCATGAACAAGAACCCGGAAGGGCCAAGGCCTACCAAGGAACCGCTGTTCACCCCGAAGACCTGCAGATTACGAGGTGTCGTATGGTCAGCGTAACGAATACTCTTGGCCGTTATTCTTGGCTTTCTAGACCGCGGCCGCCATCTCACCGTCGGATGACTCCTCAATTGCAATCACGTAGGCTGAGTGGATCTTGAACGAGCCCTCAGATCTGGGTATTAATCCCTGACCTCGCCGGGAATCGAACCCGGGGCGTCCTGGTAAGAGGCAGGCACGCTACCCCTACACCGCGCGGCAAATGATGGGAATATGCACGTTCTGATTAAAAAGCTTTCTGGTGAATTTAAATAAAATAAATATCTTGTTCAGGTAAAGAGGAAAACATGTCCGCCTCTGTGGTGTAGTGGTTAGTGTGATTAGCTGCCACCCGCGGAGGCCCGGGTTCGATTCCCGGCTCTGCCACAAACTTTTAAAATTGGTACGAGTGCTAGAACGGGGTCCTCTCAGACTCGGGAGGTCAAATAAGTAGAGGTGGGTTCGATTCCCACCTCAACCATCCTGGAAGTGGTTTTCCGTGGTTTCCCACTTCTCTTCCGGCAAATGCCGGGAGGGTACCTAACTTAAGCCACGGCCACTTCGTTCTCTCTTCCTTGTCTATCCCTTCCAATCTTCCCATCCCCCCGCAAGGCCCCTGTTCAGCATAGCAGGTGAGGCCGCCTAGGGAAGGTACTGATCGTTCTCTCCAGTTGTATCCTGCGTCCCAATGTCTCACGCTCCAGGACACAGCCCTTGTGATGGTAGAGGGATCCCTCACTGAGTCCGAGGGAAAAGCCAACCCTGGAGGGTAAGCAGATTAAGAAGGAGAACAAGAATAATAATAATAAGAAGAAGAAGAAATAGGAAAATTTTATGGGGCACCACCAAACTATAATAGTAGAGAGACAGGAAATATGAAGTAAATATACAGAAGTAATATACGACTGAACTTTAAAAGAACTGTGAGTCGTGTCCTATCCTTCCACACCCTGACACAGAGTAGAAATAATAACCTAGGGAAAACATGACTGATTATTATTATCACATTGTGTTACATGGGCGACTTTACTTACAATCATAGCCTCGCGTGCTACTCCTGGGTACACGAACGAGTCTCGCTGAACACGTCATGACTTGAGCCCAAGAATGCGATGAACACCGTCTCCCTCAGTAATTCTAACTAAAACATTGCGTACAGACAATTCCGAACACACAATTGTGCACACATTCAGCCAATACTGGCGCCACAAAGACACCCTATAATTAATTACCAGTATTTCATGTTTGATGGAAATCACCATCCAATTCATCATTACATGTCCCCGCATACATTTCGTGCCTGTATGTTTGCTTGCTGTTTCAACCTGAAAGAGATTCCACTCGCGAGTAATGTGTAGTTGTTATTAATGAACCTGCATTACAGTTTTCATCAACGCAGGTATTCTGAAATAGATTATCGATCAGTTCGGAAGGAACGCTTTATAAAAATAATTCGTTATTTCATTAAGGATTCCCATAACACACTTGAGTATAGCCTACAGCAATAACAAAGTTTTGTAATGCTGCTATACTATCCTAACAATTTGTTGCCTAATTCCAATATTATAATTCAGAACTAACTGTAACCACTGCTATGACATTTCAGGGTAGATTTAACCTAGATTTTTATTTCAGCAAGTTTTCATTCCTCCCCTGAAGGGGGAGGCTGGCCACCTAGAAAGTAATGCCTTCTCTCTGACCTGGAGATTCAGGCGGATTAAAGCTGAAGTGAGGGATTTAGGAGTTGGGTGAGGGATGTGTGGAAATAATGAGATGGGAGGGGTTTGGCCTATTAGATAATCGTATTTGTTCTTTTTTTCTTTTATTCTGCAATATTTTCTTAAATTGTTATTCATCAAAGTACATAGTTTGGGATATTTACAACTTAAGTTCTATCAAGATGTTGTCAATAATACATATTTGGTTTTAAGTGTCTATTGATATTATTCATATGGCAAGTTTCCCATAACAATAGTTCCTGTGGATAATTAATTGTCCATTTTGTTCCTTTTCTTTTTTGGTGAGAGATGGGAGGAAAATAAGGTTTAGGGCATAGACATGTGTTTCCCTCATTTACACGTGGTAGTCCCTATAATGTTACCATAGCCATGGATGGAGAGCCTCTTTCCAGTCTCCCCTTATAATAGCCTCAACTACACGTTGTAGTGTGCATCATTTTTTTTATATCCATGGAATAAAATAAAAATTCACAGCCTGTTCTACAATTTCAACCGCGTCAGGAATGGAATGAATGAAGCCCCATCTAGCGGCGAGGATAGGAACTGTGCCGGCATCCGAAGCCTGTTCTCCGGGGCAACGATTAATGATTGATAGATGAAACGATATTAGAAGTGTTGCTGAAATGAAAGGAAAAAAAAAAGGGAAACCGGAGTACACGGTGAGAAACCTGTTCTACCTCCACATTGTGCAGCACAAATCTTACAGGGAGTGACCGGGATTTAAATCACGGGAACCGGCGCGCTGCCACCTGAGAAACGGAGGCTGCTCATTGCCAAGGATGCAGATTGTAAATAGTAGTGGCCAAAAGTAAGATCCCTGCGGAACTCGAGCAAGTTGCTCTCATGCACAAAGTAGAAAACAGAGCATCACTAAGATTGTATTTATTGTTTTTCTGTGATTTTTAATATAGGCTATTAACATTTTAGCAATTATTTTTGAAAGGGGTAAAGACCCAGTGAACTGAAGATTCAAAAGATGTAGGCCTAGATTACTTTTAAAAATATCTTCTTATATGCATTATTTTCGTTTGCAAGCGCAATTCCTCTTTTGAATCTGCTACAGGAGTGAAACATATATACAGCCGAACCTCGATATCTCGAATATTAAGTATCTTGAAGTAACTCAGATTCCACAGTCGTTTCTCCTATTCTTCACGCGTATTTATTTCTCTATTACTCGAAACTGGGTTACACGAATTTCTCGATTTCTGAAAGCAAACATTTCCTACCTTGAAGCAAAAAATACTCTGTAACCCGAATTTTGTGCAACATTAACTGTGCAATACGGCATTTGTGGTTTGTTAGGAACAGTTAACAAGTAAAGAAAAGGATACAGTGATGCTGGAAGCTAATATGACAGGAACTAATAAACTAAAACTTCTAGTGATCGGATATCGGTGAAGCCTCGCTGTTTCTCGTGTGTGAATGAATTACCGGTCACGTACGAAAGCAACCCCCGAAGTCGCGGATGTCAAGCTCCATTTACGAAGCTCGGCTGCGTGGTTTTGACGAGAAGTTTGAACGTGAAGGGAGGAAAGTTTAGCAGTAACAGAAGAGACTAACGGATTTTTTTCCAAAGGTATTAACGGAGATATGTTTATTGTTTCACTGCTGTGTGTACTGTCTTCTAAAAAGTTACTATAATAAGAATTATAATTAAAGTGATGCCAGAAAATGGAGTTAGTTTGTATATTTTTAAGTAATTATAAAAATAAGGCCGTAGATACTTATGATTCAAGTATGTGCTACATATGCACAAACACGGTATTCTCTACATCTTGAAATTTCGATAACTGGAAATACAATTTAGCTCCCGAGGTGATTCGAGATATCGATATTCCACTGTACTTCTACAAAGTGTACGTTATAACAGCACGGAACATATGGCAATTAAATAATAATAATAATAATAATAATAATAATAATAATAATAATAATAATAATAATAATAATAATAATCGGATCCCGTGAGATCTCCGAAGTTAAGCAACATTGGGCGTGGTCAGGAGTTGGATGGGTTGCCACGCGCTGTTGGTGGGGGTAAGGGAATGGAGGAGCGGAAAGGAACTGGCCACCCTACCGCACGTAAACTCCGACTCAGGAAGACCTCTGCGGAGGGTCGGACCTGCCTTCGGGCAGTATAACCCTTACTTACAATAATAATAATAATAATAATAATAATAATAATAATAATAATAATAATAATAATACAGATTTTACGTACCATTAACTATTCTTTCAGTTTTGGAGACGCCGAGGTGCCGGAAATTTGTCCCTCAGAAATTCCTCGACGTGCCAACAAATCTACCGATACGAGGCTGACGTACCGGTGTATGAGCACCTTCAAATACCACTGGACTGAGCCAGGATGGTATGTGCAATGTCGAACTCAGAACTCTACCGTCATGAGCTACTTTGCCTGGTATCAGGAATTTGATGAGCTGGTACTTCATTACTCTCTTTCAGATATATTATCTGCAGGCTGAGTGGCTCAGACGGTAGAGGCGCTGGCCTTCTGACCCTGACTTGGTAGGTTCGATCCTGGTTCAGTCCGGTGGTATTTGAAGGTGCTCAAACACGGTCTACGTCAGCCTCATGTCGGTAGATTTACTGGTACTTAAAAGAACTCCTGAGGGACTAACTTCCGGCACCTCGGCGTCTCCGAAAACCGCCAAAGTCCTTAGTGGGACGTAAAGCAAATAACACTATTATTATTATTAGATATATTATTGTGGTGGAATGTTGTTTTAAAGGGTAACACAGCGACATTACCTATCCAATTACAGATACCCACTCCAGCATATGTTACTACCACATAAGTTACATAATAATAATAATAATAATAATAATAATAATAATAATAATAATAATAATCGGTCCGCCTCTGTGGTGTAGTGGTTAGCGTGATTAGCTGCCACCCCCGGAGGCCCGGGTTCGATTCCCGGCTCTGCCACGAAATTTGAAAAGTGGTATGAGGGCTGGAACGGGGTCCGCTCAGCCTCGGGAGGTCAACTGAGTAGAGGTGGCTTCGATTCCCACCTCAGCCATCCTGGAAGTGGTTTTCGGTGGTTTCCCACTTCTCCTCCAGGGGAATGCCGGGATGGTACCTTACTTAAGGCCACGGCCGCTTCCTTCCCTCTTCCTTGCCTATCCCTTCCAGTCATCCCATCCCTCCACAAGGCCCCTGTTCAGCATAGCAGGTGAGGCCGCCTGGGCGAGGTACTGGTCATTCTCCCCAGTTGTATCCCCGACCAAGAGTCTGAGGCTCCAGGACACTGCCCTTGAGGCGGTAGAGGTGGGATCCCTCGCTGAGTCCGAGGGAGAAGCCGAACCTGGAGGGTAAACAGATGATGATGATGATAATAATAATAATCATAATGTTATTGGCTTTACGTCCCACTAACTACTATTTTTTACGGTTTTCGGAGACGCCAAGGTGCCGGAATTTAGTCCCGCCACTCAGTCCGGCTATTAAATTAGCACTGGCAAATACCTCTGGTCGCTTGAACGGAACCCTGCGAAAAATAACGAATATATTCATTCCTTATCTTTGCAATATATTTTTATTATTTCAGCATTTATTTCTATTGTTTCCGAAGCCATGCGTGTCACGAAATGTTTGACACTAAACGATACAAAGGTGTACAGAGCCGCATATTCACAACACGGGTGATATATCGTTGCTGTGCGATACGGCTTCCATGCGCACGATAACTAACACGCTACCTATATTCATTCATAAAGCTTCAGAACACGAGTCACGCTCCATCAGCAAATACCGATACAAAATTTATTGCTAAGTGTATAAGTTGCAATTTGATCATAAGAATGGGATTTATTTGAAGAAATTTCCGAAACATGTTATTGATAAAAATGAAATGGCGTAAACTTATGGCTTTTAGTGCTGGGGTGTGTCCGAAGACTTTGGCTCGCCAGATGCAGGTCTTTTGATTTGACGCCCGTATGCGACCTGCGCGTCGTGATGAGGATAAATGATTATGAAGATGACACATACATCCAGTCCCCGTGCCAGGGAGATTAACCAGTTATTATTAACATTCCCGACCCTGCCGGGAATCGAACCCGGGACCCCTGTGGCTAAAGGCCAGCACGTTAACCATTTAGCCATGGAGCCGAACGATGAAAGCGATCATTAAAATCCTCAGTGAATTAGATTTGACCGAGCGAAATGATGATAGTGGGATTGAACGTGAAACTGTGTGCTAGCATTCGAGAGATCATGGGTTTGAATCTCACAGTCGGTAGTCCAGAAGATGATTAAGATTAGGCAAATAGTGAGGCTGTATTTTAATTAAGACGACACTCCGGAGATAAAAAGATATTTTTACCAAACGCATGGATTTTCACGAAACATAGTGGGAATGTCACCTACATACAGTAGAAGTAGAGATATCATGAATATTTATTTCATATAGAATTAATCGTTTTTCAAAAATAACTTTTTAGAAATTTTTTCATGAAATGTAATTAACATGTTAATGTAAATTCGTAATTAGGTAGATAGTACGTCTTTCAAAAGCACTACATACTGGTGTTTCTGTAAAAACTAAAGTTTGTGTAATTTTTACGTTCTAAAATAACAAATTTTGTTACATTTGGCAGACTATTATGGAAGAAAAATGGGATTTAAATGTAAAATTACAATTGGCAAACCAAGCACTATTACAGTGATAAATTGTTTGAATTCATCGGGAAAAAAAAGAAACTCAATCCTTTCAATTTCAGTCATAAAACATTAATCAAAATAACCAAAATTTCCTCTTGCCATGAATTTAAGCACCAATATAATGAACAAATCCTTTTCAAAATGTATGATTGTTATTAGTTGGGTGAGAAATAAACGACGAATCATTTCATGAGCTAGGATGGAAAAAATTATTCATGAGGGGCGTTGCTCGCTAAATTAGTGTATTGCAATCAGTTATGGACTGATCCTCTGTAATTATGAAGATGACTACCGTAGAGGTTATGTGGTTGTATCGAAGGTGATAATGTTGTAAAATTTCTTGCGACTAAAAATTTTACTGAACATAGTTGAACTGAAGAGCGTGTGTTTATAATAAAGCCAACATTACTGCCTGCTATTTTGATTTATTCTAAATTGCCATATTGAAAATAGCAATGGTCCAAGAACGGTACCTTGTAGAACTACTTGCTGTTCGTAGCTTTCGGAAGGATATTATCGTCCTGTATCGTAACAGTGGAATTTTTCTGGGAATTTGCAGGAGAAATTTATAGAAATAATTAAATGAGTATTTGTCAGGCGAAGCTTCCATTTAAAAAAATCTACAAATCTTTGCTTACAGCAACGTACAGGTCTTTAATATTTATCG